>NC_041397.2:99452620-99752620 GCF_900747795.2 Erpetoichthys calabaricus | reverse complement strand
ATCGTGTTATCCATACTAATGAAGTGATTTTGTATTTCTTCTTTCTTCATACATTGCAAAAATTGCTTGGCTTTTGAATTATGCTTCAGATCAGAAGTGTCACCAAATGCTATGCAAGAAAGACCCTCTGGCCAGCTGTTCAGTTTCACACATTTCTTAGCACTTTGCACCACTTCAGCAGCTAGTCCCTCACTCAGATGGCTGCACGTTGTGCACCAATGTCCTTTTACATTAGACAACATTTTATTCTTAGTAATGTAGCCATTTGTTTGTGTTAAAATTGTGATTATCCTTTTACAGCAAATATCACAGCCTTGCATAATATAAGGAGCTCACATGCACATGTAACTCAAACTAGCGTAGACATTTTAACATAATTTTTCCATTATTTTCAAAAAACATTAGAGTATTTTAGAACAAACGGGACTCATTGTGGTATCAGTTTATTTCCTCTGTGAGCTCCACCAGTACAATAGACATGTCCTCAGGTTGACTCAACTAGCAGGTCAACAGCTCCTGCAGTCTCATCAGGAGAGCTGATACTAAGAGCATCAGTTTGCAAAAACAAAATTACTAACCAAGGCACTATGCTTTCTTTTTGACACATCATTATATGAAAGGCAGAACTAAAAGTGACAGAAAATTATATCACAGGTGCCTTTTTGTTTTATCTTTGGACACTTGATCAAAGCTGACTAGTACATTTGAGTCTATTTTGCCTCAGAATCCTAAAAAGTGAATGCTAGTTTCTAAAAGCACTGTTACTGAATCAGCATTACAGTGCTATCTAAAACAAACATTTGTTATAAAAATAATTAGTTTGTATTACAGTTTTATTTATAGGTCTCTAATAAATTAAGATTACATTAGAGCTCTTGCCTCATTCCAACCAATTCCCCAATATTACATTCCATGTTCGTAGTGTCTACCTAAGTCCCACTCGCAGCATGAAACATGGATGATTTCTGCCATTACTTCTCAAAACTCATACAATATCTTTATGGTTGTTAAATGTTCCTTTAACTCATTTTTGAGTCTTGAGTCAGATGATGACTGTTCAGACCATAACAGTAATAGGTCAGTAGACCAAAATGAATGGATAAGCAGGTTTGAGGTAAGGTCAAAGGCCGCTAGTGCAATGACAAAAGGCTTGAGACGGGCTTGGTATGTCAGCTTAGCAAATCCCCGTTTGTGTGTGGGAGAGGGGAAAAAGTATCTAAACGGGTAAAGGGCCAGCATTTTCCAGCATACACCTGAGTTTCCTCTGCATGTTCAGAATGTTCATCACATTAAACTGAAAAATTTCAAGAAATCATGGATAACTCACAGAATGAAATCACATGGCTTATTATGCATGGAAGCTCCTCGGATTTTTCAAGAAAAAAGTAAATAGTAGAATGGGTATTAACTTTATCCATCATATTGAGAACATTTTCTGAGCTTGTCAAAAACCACACCAAAAGAAACAAAAACCTTCTAAGCTATTAAGTTATGTTGATCAATATTAACAGATTTATTAAATACGGGTAGGATTCAAAAGTAATGAGCCTTTGTTCAAAAAGACAAATTTATTGAGCAAATCGGTACAACTAATTAATAGTCTTCAAAATAGGCACCTCCTGCATCAATACACTTTTGTAGGCGGCTTTTCCATGACTCGAAGGCGCCCACGTAGGCCTGTTCCGGGATGGCTGCAAGGGCTGCCTTGACATTTGCTTGGATGTCCTCGATCGAGTCGAAGCGTTTTCCTTTCAGCACTGATTTTAAGCGTGGAAACAAGAAGAAGTCAGAAGGCAACACGTCTGGACTGTAGGGAGGCTGGGGGACCACCGGAACGTTCACCCGGGCCAGGTAGGCGCTCACGATGAAGGCGGTGTGGCTGGGCGCGTTATCGTGGTGAAGCTTCCAGCTGTCCTTGATGTCCCTTCGCTTGCGCGCGACGCTTCTTTTCAGCCTTTTCAGGACTTCCAAGTAGTAAGCAGCATTCACGGTCTGTCCTTGCGGGACAAACTCGTAGTGGATGATCCCCTTCACTCCGAAGAAGGCAATGAGCATGGTCTTCGTCTTCAACGCGTACCGTTGCTCTAACAAACTTTCCATTCCGCCGTGTAACGCACTACCGCACAGGGGTTCCCGTCAAGGCTGATCCTACCGCTCCGAAAGCTCGGAGTGGTAGGAGCTCCATTGCGTTGTGAAGCCAACACCCACCGTCGCTGGCAAGTGGGGCGCGCGGCGAGGTACGTTCGCGTCAGAACAAAATGAGGCTCATTACTTTTGAATCCTACCCTGTAGATTGGTGGCATGGTGGTGCAGTGGTAGTGCTGCTGCCTCGCAGTAAGGAGACCTGGGTTCGCTTCCCAGTTCCTTCCTGCGTAGAGTTTTTTTTTTTGCATGTTCTCCATGTGTCTGCGTGGGTTTCCTCCGGGTGCTCCAGTTTTCTCCCACAGTCCAAAGACATGCAGGTTAGGTGCATTGGTGATCCTAAATTGTCCCTACTGTGTGCTTGATGTGTGGGTGTGTGCGCGCCCTGTGGTGGGCTGGCGCCATACCCGGGGTTTGTTTCCTACCTTGCAACCTGTGTTGGTTGGGATTGGCTCCAGCAGACCCCCGTGACCCTGTAGTTAGTATATAGCGGGTTGGATAATGGATGGATAGATGGATTAAATAGATTACACACATCAGCAATATTTTAAGTGCCTTTAGTATTTACACTGCCATCACTAAGTTATTATCTGCTTAACTTCAGCCTAATTATTAAAGTGTGTAACACAAGTAAAAGTGTTGTGGGTCACACAATATTCATTCTTATTACACCCCTGAGTATGTACTTATTTATATCAATACCTAAACTGCATTGTAACACTTACATACATGGTAATGAAATTTGAAAAACAGTCAACTCACAATCTAAATGACTGATATCTTGATTGTATTATTTGTCTTGTGAGTCTGTATCTTGGTTTTTATTTTTCTTCGGCTGTATGTATTTAAATATCCCCTTAGGAATTAACCAACATTATCTAATCTAATCTAAAAGTATGAAGTAGTTATTAATCTTGCTCAATACAACTTCTCATTCCCTGATTGGTAGGAGGAAGCTGTATGGAACAAGTGAAGGTAATTCCACACCAGGCCAGAGGGTGGCAGGGTGCACTAAACCCTCTTCTGTTGTCTCTACAGACCAATCACAGGAAAACCTGCCTGATTCAAATTTGAAGACATCAATTCTGGTTCCAGCACCCAGAAGCATGTCATGGCCTTTAAAGCTGCCATGTTTTTGAACATTACTCAGTTCAGTCTGGAACTCGAGGAGTACACATAGTGCTCCTTTCAAATACCCTTTTGCAGCCAGGGACAATATACAGGTGGCTGCCCCAACCTTTTTTCTGTGTTGAGGCTAATTATTTCACACTACGTAGCCAACACAAAGGAGTTGTTTTTCATGTTTCTTGTGTTACTTACGTGTATGCATTTAAATTGCATTTTGTACAGTTTGAAAGCTGCATACATGCACAAAAGGCAAATAATCTACCAGTTGTTATGGGCTTCATATTACAGTAAATCCTGTTACTGGCCATGCTATCATCTCTTCAAATGAGTTTTTCTGGTGATGCACGCATGCCCAGTCTGGCAAATGTCTATGGCATATGCATTTTCGTTCGTTAGTGTGGGTAAACTTTCATAAACACTTTGAAAATGATAGCATGGATAGATATCATTCTTATTTAAAAATGCCATGTTTTTTGGGGGTGTAGAGAAGGACAGCAATGCTATTTCTATTTTATTCCTTATACCCCAATAACCATTAGTGACAACATAACAATACGCTTCATAGTTGTATCACTTGGCAACAACACAAAATCTTTGTCAGAGTCATCATATGTACACGGTACTAGTGAACTATGTGAGCTGGAATGTCAAGGGTCTCAATCATGAATTAAAGAGAAAGAAAGTAATCTCACACTTAACAAGTCTAAATGCCAAGATAGTATTTTTACAAGAGACTCATTTATTAAGCAAGGAGCACTTTTGGTTGCAAAGAGAGTGGTCTGACCAAATTTTTCACTCTAGCTATACAAAGAAAACCATGGGTGTGGAATTCTTAATAGAAATGACATTTTTAAATTGAAACATAGGAGTGATGGACATAAAGTCCTTAGAGCCTTAGAGTCTCCCAAGTAACTTAGAAATGAGGAATCAGCCCTTAGATGACAGCCTGACTGGAAATAAAACTTGGGCAGAGCCAGACACTGTGCTATATTCTAGCAAATCCCACCACCAAGTAAGAGCTCACCTTATACAAACATGTCTGCCTAGCTCAACTGACAAAAGTACACTTTCAACTGCTGTATGTACCCATGTATTCATTTGCCACAGAACCTGTTGATCAGGACCCTTTTATATGTTGCATATTACAGACAACTGGAATTTTAAATGCAAGATTTTAACTTGTGTTTTTAATAAATGTTAAGGACACTTAACATTTACTTTTAATTAGAAACAGTCCACATTGAGATGATTTGCAGTCTCTGATTTTGAATGAATTTAATAATATATTGAGAATCAATAATTAACAACACATGATGAATAATTTGGAAAACTGTTCTGTTACTCTTTTTGAAACAGCAAAAGCAAAACCAAACATATCATTCTGTTACTGCTCCACACCACATTGTGAAGAGTGTTGGCATCAGAGGCAACTTGTGAAATTAGATTTCAAGCAGTTTAATTATCCAGAGACAAAGAGCGCAAAGGGCAAAAGAAAGGTCTGCATATGGTTAGGTCATCAATGTGGTCCTGTTTAGACCGTTAAGTCTTCTTATTAGTATCAATTCAATTTGTTCTGCAATACTTCAGCACTTGGTAATATGTGAAATTTGTAGATGACATCCAAAATGCAAGGATAAGAAATAGTAAGGACATCATGAAAACAATTCAGAAAGACCTGAATGATGTTCAGAACAGGAAGTACATCTGAATGATCCACTTTAATGTAGACAAGTGTAAAGTTCTACATGCAGGCAAGAGAAACATAAATGTAAGGTAACACTCGCTTACAGAAGGCAACCTCTGAAGAGGATTCTGGGGTTTAAGTTGACTGTTTCATGTTTCATGGTTTTCCCTCTGAAAATAATTTTTGCATCTGTTTGTGCAAATTTGTTTCTGTGTTATTGACTGTTATATAGTTTTATTGTTATTACAGTAACATCATTGCAGCACCAGTTTAAAACTGTCCATAATTTTGGACTTTCTCATGGCCACAGCCATGATGGTGATAGTTAAAGTATATGTGTTGCTATCCACATAATCACTGGCATGCTAGAAAAAGCAATGGCTTAACAAGACTCTACAATGAATAAGTGGATTAAAAAATGGATGGATTGATAGTAATTATTATTGAAAAGTAGATGAAATAAAGTGCATAGAGAGGGTAAAACATCAGATGCATTTAAAGAACTTCAGACTTGTCTTTCAACATCAGGTTCAAAAAAGCCAGGAAGTATATTACAGGTAAAAACTGAAATGTTGTAGCCTGAAGATATACAGTAGCTTCTTGCCTGTCATTCATTAGTGCTTCAAAAATGATACATAATGTTTCTGATGCTGAAGACCGGCAACCCTCTCAAAGTAGTTAAAGCAAGACAAATCCAGAATAAAGGCTCAAAAGGCCATTTGCCATGTATATCAGACTAAAGTAAATGGAGCGTGAAGATTGAAACCTTCAACAAGCATCGTGCCTTCATTGCCCAGATTGGTGCAATTCCAACAATGTACAGTACAGTAAATCTACACTGGGCAGACAGAGCATCTGGCTATACAGTACAGCTCATTGTGTCTCATGCCCTGGCACTGATTTGCCTGGCAGAAATCTTTCGCATCCCTCATCTGCTTTGCATCTGCCTTATGGTCCCTTGTTGCCAAACCAGACTTTCACCCTCTAACTTACAGCAGGCACACTCAAACAAAGAGGACTCCTAACTATCTGTTTTAGAGATTTCACACTTAATCTAACTGTATTTTTTAAATCTTAATTAGCGTAATTCAAATATGTCATTCAAGGAGACCATCCTTTGTATATCCTTCTTCCTTTATTGTGCCTAGCAGGTGTGCTTCATCTCCTTTACCCCTTTACCAATTATTATTCTATTTGTTACCATCCACGACTCTTATTGAAATTGTAATATAAATCATTCATTGTGTCTTTCAGTGTATAATATTTCTGTAGTGAATACACATCAATGGAGGAAAGCAAACCTTTGCTTGATTTTGCATATGCAATGTGTCCTTCAGCATGTGGAAGGTTATTAGGGTTATGGAGAGAGCAAATGTATTCCTGAATTATGATATAACAGGGTTCTTTTGCATAAAATGTCAAACGCAAGTACAAAACATACAAGAACATCTAATAAATACATTTACACTATACTTAAGGGCAAAGATCAACTTATTCATAAAAGAGGATAAAGGTAGGCAATGCCAGAAGTCTTTTCTTTCACCATTCCACCGATAACAAATTTCCAAGAAGTGTAAAACAAAGCAAGATCCAAAGGATTATGCCCATTGATTTGAAACATAGCCAGAGCATGAGGCATTAATCCCCTTTACCTTACTTTTTCAGACCAATTTAACCAGTTCCAGAAGATCGGGAACCCACTGTGCCACAGAGGCTCCCCATGATATCATATTACAAAGTTTACTGGCCATTGCTCTTGGTCTCAAGGAAAGAAACAGGCAAAAGTCTGCAATGGCTTGTTGAAAATTAATGTTTTAACTATTTAGAGTACACAATATTTATATATCAAAGCTTCTAAGAATCAAATGGACTGGTGCATCTCATTAGGATGCCATTTGGATTGAACAGAGTGGTGACATGCCCAGACCTTGTCATGGATGGTGGCAAAAAAAGGGGACTTTATACAAGATAGGATTTGTTTGTTTTTTTTTCTTGGATACAAATTAGTGCCCACATTTGCTCTGGTGTTTCTTAATTTCACCGGACATTTGGATTTAACTTCAGGGGCATTATAATATTCACAAAACAGCAACACTACACCCCCTCTGCTGCATGCATATGTTTTACTTTCCTAATATAACACATCTTAATAGGATCAAAGTAAAAATAAAAGACTTCTCATGAAGTACCAAATGGGCCTTAACAGCAGGAGTTCACATCATAGAATAATAAGATTTTTTCCCTCCATAAAGTGCCTATTATTGGGTCAGATATTCAGTAAGCCATTACACCCAATCATCTGTACCATAGATTACTGTTTTTTTTTTTTGTGCTGTAGACTATCAAAAAGAAAAAGGGAAATTATTATGATCCAGAACCATGTAGTTAATTATAAAAAAAGACTGTATATTTACTATATGCATTAAGATCTTTCAGTAACAAAGACAAAAGAAAAACAATACCCTTCTGCTTTCAAAGTGTTGTCAGTGTTTGGGTTTTATAGCAAAATCTTCCTTTTCGATTGCATGTTTTGACAGATTGCAATGACTTCATCACCCTGCAATGGACTGGCACTCTCTCCAGAGTTTGTTAATGCCTTGTGCCCTGTGCTAGCTGGGATGGGTGCCAGCACCCAAACACGCTGCCCGCCGACGCTGTTCAGCAATAAGCAGGTTAGAAAATAACTGACAATGACTTCTTCTTTGTTCAGAGTTATGACTTTCTCAATTAGAATCAGAAGAGCAGAAAGCCACTCTTGTCCACATAGATTTCTGAGTTTGGATTTAAACAAATTGAGATCAAAAAAACTTTGCTCAGCAGTTGCTTTTGATACAGGCAATTTGTTATCGATTTTCAGCAATCAAAACAGCACTAGGAATACTAAATTAGCACTAAACTCTTTGAACATACCTAATGTTTTTTGGACACTGTCATTGGGCAGGTGTATGTTGAATCAATTCATCTCACGTGTGTCTGTATGCCCAACCGACCAACCTCAAAAGGTGCTGTCAACAGAGTTGTATTTTTGGAGTTGTAGAGTGTGTATAAGGTATCTGTGGCAATAAATCTATTTATTGGCATCTGGAACTGTGTCTGTGCTTTTGTGTATAGGTTTTGGGGTGCTGCAAAGCCCCCTTGTGCTTCACACTTGAGACAAGCAGCAGAGAAGTTTTTGTCTATCACTTTGCACGTCAGGGCCTGCATGTATAGGGTGGTCCAGATCTAATTATGCAATTTTCATTATGCTATAACTTATTAAGTTTATTACATAGAGAATTCACAGCACCTGCCCTGCACATAGAGATTTCACTTGTACATCTCATATGCCCACCTATGCTCATGACACCCCATTGTGTGTCAGTTTTTTTGGTTACATTGTTCTTTTGTTTTTTGTAGTGGAAATGTGCTCTATACATTTAGGATCTTCAGCAAACATACCAAAAGGCAAAATAAAAGTAAATAAAATATAATTGTTGGGAGTGCAGCTGTCTAAAGAGTCCATGCCTGGCAGACAAGACTAACTAAAAAGTCACAGTTTTTTTCCCTTCTATT
Source organism: Erpetoichthys calabaricus (assembly GCF_900747795.2). Taxonomy (NCBI): domain Eukaryota; kingdom Metazoa; phylum Chordata; class Cladistia; order Polypteriformes; family Polypteridae; genus Erpetoichthys; species Erpetoichthys calabaricus. Next base: position 99,744,114 of record NC_041397.2, on the reverse strand, counting down.
TTTTTTCCCTAATCCACTTAGGCCAATTGTGGCTCAGAAGAAATAAAATTCTATTTGAGTAGCATCAGGCCCAGAAAGGGCTCAGTTCTGGGTGGGCCATCCATAGATTGGAGGAAACATTCATTCACACTTGATTAGATTAGGTTATGTCCACACTACTACTATGTACACACTTGTCAAAAAATGTAACACAAGTCTTCGTTTTTGCCTTCTATCCACACTACCCCAATGTTTTTAACCCCCAAAAATTAAAAGTTTTGAAAACTCTGTAGACTTCTAAAAATGCAGCCTCAGTATTGTGGTGTGGATGGGTGAAAATCAAAGTAGACTTTTAAAAACGCAGACTCTAATGGCGCTCTGATTTGTTGGTGCTTCATTCATTTCATGTGTTTGTCATTCCCTGATTGGTCACCCTTCATGGTAGAAAACCATATTCCTACATAGTCGATGAAGAGGAGTTGTTTTTCATGGTTCTTGTTTAAATTGCAATTTGTACAGTTTGAATGCTGCATGCACGCACAAAAAGTAAATACAGTTTGCTACACTTTTCAGATTACAGTAAATCCTGTTAGTGGCTGTGTTATCATCTCATTAGAAGATCAGAGAGCCACTCTTCTCCACATAGATTTCTGAGTTTGGATTTAAACAAATTGAGATCAGAAAAGCTTTGCTCAGCAGTTGCTGTTGATTCTGCCAATTTGGTACGTATTGATTTTCAGCAATTGAAACAGCTTTGGGAATACTAAATTAGCTCTTTGAACATACCCAACATTTTTGGACACTGGGTAGGTGTATGTTGAACCAGTTAATCTCACCTGTGTCCACAGACCCAACAGACCAAACTCAAAAGGTGCTGTCAAAATTGTTTTCCTCTCAAAGTGAGCAGACACACAGACACATTCTTATAGACATCCACCATTATATGAAGCTTTCATTGCTGCAATGTGCTTGAGTTGATAGGCAGAAAAGGAAGTTGAAAAACAGTTTATAAATCTTTAAAATATATTGGAAAAGCTGCTGTAATTATGAATGTGAATATATGTGTCTTGTTTGAAGACATTACTGCTTTTATCCATGTCATGGCATAATACAAACAAACCAACACAACCAGATCACAAATATTTTTAAATATTTTTCGTAGAATTTATAGCAGTAATTATCATACACGTTACTTTATTTGTATATATGATAGCATTTAAACCTTAAGCATCCAGGTACTGGCCAACCAGGGGTCAAAAAATGTTTTAAAACAACTTTCGCCACATTATACAGATGAACTATGCCACACAATGACACAAACAATACTTCATTGCAAAGCACCGGATGTTTACCACACACTCATAGCAATCACATTGTTACAGTATGTACAGTTCACTTTTAATCTGGCATGAAATCATACGTGTGCTGTATCATTCAACATCACCCAGAAAAACAGCCGAATAATTTCTCTGTACAAGGAATACCAAAATGATATACATCAATTGAAAGGTCTCAACCTGTAGATTTCAACCAATGCCAAACAAACAGCAACCTTGTACCAACAACTAGAAAAAAAGTCACATGGCACATCTATATTTCCATATGCTCTTGCATATAACTCCACAAAGCAACAGCAAAATTAACAAGTAACACTTACAGCAGATTCTACTGTTAAAAGTTTGCCTTCACACATGTATGTGTGATCAAGCAGCCTTAAGAAAGACAACATAATCCATCAATAGAGTGACCATGACTGGCTTGAACCACTTGGCAATTCTGGGGGAGGGGGCTCTTACAGAGTGGGTTATACCATCACCATGGTATAGGTGAGATTGTGACGTCTCCAACGACACCAAACACGGCCATGTCTGAGGAATTGAGCTGCCCTGTCTTTGCACAATGAATCACCCATCTCACCATTCAAGTGTGAATTTTCGTGTGTTGTTGCATGTGACTTCAGAAAGCAACAGTGAATATAAACAAGTTAGATATCCAAATGTACAGCAGACTCTGCTGAATAAAACAAGCCCAGAGCTGTGACCATGCTATGAAGTGTTAGCAAGATATTTGCTGTTAAAGAAAAGGTGGGTACCCAAGATTGGCATAAAGCAGTTTCTGGGTGGGCATCCCTTCCTCAGTGGGTCCTGCCCATTTTATAGCTGTGACTGAGACAGGTGGCCAGAACAAAGGAACTAAGCTGCCTCGAAAACTTGCATATTGTAATCTGTTCAGTTAGCCAATAAAAGGTGTCATTTTGCCTGACTTCTTTGTGTATATTTGACAAATGTTATTTTATATAAATTTTATATTATTTACATTTATATTTTGGGCATCCCTGTCTGCAAATATTCTGGAGGTGGGAGGGATGCCCATGTTGCCAAATGCTGTTATTATTTATTGCTTTGTGTTATTAACATGAAACTTTTCACAGGTACAGTTGACATGTCTGGGAACACCTCAGAGGTGAAAAAACTGACCTGGCATTTGAAATATATCATATGTTAAAGCAAAAATTTTGAAAAACAAAATCACAGTGTCTGCCGATTTTTTTTTTTTTTTTGCTATTTTGGCATCAGTTTTTGAGTAACAGAGTGTATAAATTTGACACAAGCACAAATTCTATCACATTTGAGAAGTTATATGTCAAAATTTAGTTACAAAATGACTGTCCTTCCTTTATGTATTGGATAACAATAATTGTGAATTTCCCATTGAGATTAATAAAGTATCTATCTATCTATCTATCTATCTATCTATCTATCTATCTATCTATCTATCTATCTATCTATCTATCTATCTATCTATCTATCTAATAAGGCTTTATTATTGTGTTCTCCCCTTAGGCAGAAATTGCTGAAAAATGCCCTCAGGGTGTAAGATTATTAACAAGGCACATTGGTTATCATTGTTTTATTTTTCTTTCTTACAACTAAAGTTGTCTTGAGTGCTCAGAAAAGAGCAGAGAGAAAAGGACACTGGGGCCTGAGCAGATCCACTGTAGCCACCCGTTTGTGCAGATGGCTGGTGCAGTCCTGTTACAGAACTTGTAATAAGCTTATTAGAAGCTAATAATATTAAAAGAAAGAAGGGGTGGGAAGAACAGAAAGTAGAAAGCAGGACCTTTTGACCTGGTCGCCAAATAAGTGAGGTGTTGAGAATGTTTAGTTAGTACTCTCCCTTGAATTGGACGGAGTCTTTTACTGGCTCGGAAAAAAAAAATTAAAATAAGGCGGGGAGTGGGAAGAAAAGATAGCAGGGACAACACCTCATGGGCAGACACTAAAGCACTGTTGTGGGAGGGCAAGACTCTTTTGCCTGTACGGTCTTGGTCATATTACTGCTCCAAAGGGTTGATCTGCTGTGGAAACCATAAGCGGTAACCAGCTGTTAGACGACTGAAGAAGGAGGTCGGCACTGAAAAGTTGAAGCCCCAGACCCAGTTGTCCGACAAGACTGTTAGTCCGCTAAAGCCACGAAACAGCAGATAGTGACCCGGGAAACGGAAGGGACCAGGGGCAGAAAACTGCAGGTGCTGAAACCTTATACCTTACAGTATTGGTGCTATCCAATAATGGGAAAAACAAATAGTAAACCGGTCAAGATCCCTTTAGGAAATCAAAAGCCGCTGTTGGAAGGATTATTTTCGGAAAGCTAAAAAAAAATTCAAACAAGGGCCTGAAGGGGGGTTCGCCTAGACAATTATTGGAAAAGAAAACAGGGTTAGACTTTAAGTAAAAAGAAAGCGGATAGATCTTGGCGCTTCGTCCAAGACCTCAGACAAGTTAATTCTACTATTTTTCCTAGAGCAGCGATCATACCTAATCCTTCCACTATTCTGTCTACAATCCCTCCATCTGCACGTTATTTCTCAGTTATTGACCTCACAAATGCTTTCTTTTCTATTCCTATACACCCTGATTCGCAATTTTGGTTTGCTTTTACTTTTCAAAATCGCCGCTGGACCCGGACCGTTATGCCACAAGGTTATACAGAGGCTCCTTGTGTATACAGACAGGCGCTTGCTCAAAACCTGGAAGGCTTCTGGCCTAACAGGGAAAGTGCATTAATACAGTACATCGATGACTTATTGCTCTGTAGCGATACAGAGGAAGCATGTGCACAAGATATGGAATCATTATTAAGATATCTTGCGGAAAATGGCCACAAAGTCTCTAAAACAAAGCTGCAGCTGATTCAAACCACTGTCAAGTACTTAGGGCATGACATCACTTGTGGTACCAGAGCTCTATCAAAAGACCGCATAACCACCATCCAAATTATTCCAAGACCGGTCACAAAACCACAAAAGGTTATGTCTATACTAGGCATTCTTGGTTATTGTCAACAATGGATCCTAAATTTTTCTGAAAGAGCACAGCCCTTACAAAATCTAGCTAACACTGTCAACCTTCCTCTTTCTGGCCACATACAGTGGAATGAGCAGGCTGAGAAGGCTCTATGTGATTTAAAAAGTGCACTATTTTCTGCACCTGCTTTAGGACTTCTCGACTATTCTCATCCATTCCCTCTGTACGTGGACAAAAAGGGGGGATATATGAATGCAGTATTAACACAACTCCATGGAGTAAAACAGAGGCCAGTAGCTTATTTTTCGAAAAAAACTGGATCCAGTGGGCACTACAATGAAAGCAGCTGCTGCAACAACAGAGGCCATATTAGCATGCTCAGATGTTGTTCTCATGAGTCTATTAACTGTTAAGGTACCACATGCTGTACATTCCAAGACGAATCCAGTGAGTGAGGGAAATGCGCAAGCAGACATGTGGGCTAAGAAAGCCACCCAGGATCCTACTTCACCAGTAACCTCATTATTTCTACAACAGGAGGAGGAATAAGAGTCACCCGAGGAAGCAGTTTTATCTCTACAAACTGTAGCAATGGAAAAGGAGATAAAGACGTGGCAGAAAGATGGATCAGAAAAAGATCCAAAAGGAATTTGGATCCATCCATTAACTAAACTTCCTTTTCTCCCAAAAGCTTCCTTTCCAGGTACTGCAAAGGCTGCACATGGTCCAGCCCAGCGTTTCTCAACCTTTAAGTATTTACAACCCGAGTTTTCATAACAGTTTTAATCGCACCCTCCTAACATTTTTTTGAAACCCTAATAAAATTTATTCCTATATTTTTTGCTGCCAATACACCGCTACAAGTTTAAAATTTTCCTACGAATAGCGAAATTATGCCACATATGGCAACATTCACGCCCCCTTTTTTGTTACTTTGCGCCCCACAGTTTGAGAACTGCTGGTCTGGCCCATGCTTCCAGAGACACAATGATGGCACAGGTGCAACAATCCTGTCACGCCCCTGGGTTTTCCAACTTTGCTGATCAGTTCTGTAAGAGGTGTACACTATACCAAAGATTTAAAGTAGGAAAATGCTTACAGGTAAGTCCGGCTTTAACACCAAATGCCGGAGGGCCCTTTGAACATCTGCAGATAGATTTTTTTTTTTTATTTATAACTAACCCCATTTCATGGATATAAATATTGCTTAGTAATCATCTACATTTTCTCACGCTGCGTGGAGGCTTTCCCATGCTGGCATGCAGATACCAAATCAGTGGCCAAAGCGCTAGTTTAAAAAAAAAAAAAACATCCCACATTTGAATGAAAGTGCAAGTAAATACTCTGTTACAAGAGCTGTTTCAGTGGCTGTAGATTGAAGTCCGCCACTACTGCAAGTAGCATCCACAGAGTGGAGGGATGGTGGAGCATATATATTCCACCTTAAAATTAAAATTGGCAAACATTTTTTTAACAAATAGGCCTATCTTGACCTGATGCATTGCCTTTGGCTCTGGCTGGTCTGTGGGGAAGGACTCATCGCCAAATAAGACTCTCACCATTGGAGATTCTTACTGGCCGCCCATGCTAATGTGCTTTCCGCTATGTAAAGTTACTCTCCACATGGAGAGTACAGGTCTGCATAGTGCCTTATAGATAGAGTGCATGAACAAGTGAGGGAAACGTGGTGAACTACCTCATTACCTGAAACGTAAATTTCTATACCAACTGGGACTTGGGTTCTCATTAGAGACACATGGTGAAAACACTGGCACCAGCCCAGGTGGAGAGGACCATTCCAGGTGTTGCTTAGCACCCCACATGCCGTGAAGGCTGAAGGACTCCTTTCTTGAATGCACGTCTCTCACTGTAAAAAGTGGACTGAATCATTAAGCTGTTGCTATTTTTTGGACTTTCTGTATTGGAACTCTGTCAAGGGATTATTCCCTTTTTCTTAGAGAATAATCTGTGATGTAAATGGTTGAAGATTACTGTTACACAATTAAGAACATATTCTTGTTAAGCATGTGCCACTGCTAAACCCTATCTCCTAGTTGTATCCCTTCCCAATAACCTTTTTTCAATTGTGATATTTATAAGGATGCACATAACTTTCTTGGTTGCCCTTTCAAGTATATCTTAATGTCAGGAAGTACATGCTAGAAATGCTCCTAACTGAAAAGTGAGGATTGTGTGTATTGTGTCCTTTATTCCTAACAACACTGTCCCGGACGGTTCCATTACCCGTGCTTTAGCTGGCATCACCTCCCCATCTATAGAATTAGTGGAAACTCAGGAACACCTGACTCTTTCAATGATCTCTTCCAAGAATGGTTCGGTTCTTGGGCTGGTTGGATTAAGACTATTTTCACAACAGCCTTTATTTCAGTAGTGATTCTCGTGGTTTTTTTGGTTACTATCTTATCCCTTGTAATTGAGCCCTCCTACAAAGGTTTATTGATACCTCTATTACTAAAACATATCTCCTCTGTGCTAATTCTGACTTCCTGTACACACCTTTCCTCTCATCCACCGACCTCTTTCCCGAACTCTTTCCTAACTATGATGATGCAGAAGTCTAATTAACAAAGTGCACATTTTATGTGCAAAGGGGGGAACTGAGAAAGAAAAAACATTATTAACTGAAATGTAAGCCATAATAAGAATGTGCTGTTCATTAACCGACAGTATAACATTAATCCTTTTATAAGCTGAGAAAAGATTCTTAAATTGTAACTGCAACATAGCAGTTGAAGTATTGTAACCCTGATGGTGCAGAAAGAATGAGGAAGTGATTATTGTCTAAATCTGCTTAGGTTGCACACACCCTGTGACAGTTAGCTGGGAGATCGCTGCAGTTGGTCTTGTGTGTATTGATGCTGACAAGGGCTATTGCTTAAGACCGTGAATGTGGTAATAACTCTTTTAACTGTTAGAAACACTGCATGTTCCTGCATGTTCCAATCCAGGGTGTGACCGCAAGCTATAACGATCTATGTATGACCTCAAAATGAACTGCCTTGTTTCCTCTTTTTGTTTAAGCATAAAGACTGGTTATAAAAAGGATAAACTTCCTGCTTTTGGCCGGGTTGTCTGATCTGACCTGTCAGTAGCAACATCAGCTGGCAGGCAGCCAGCCTCTCTTCTCACCAAGAATAAAGAAATTGCTTTTTATTTTAAATTAGTGTTTTTGTCTCCCGTTGTTATTCTCAACTTTCGTCCACAAACAGTTTGTTGTCTACCATTGAATCACAGTTTTTGTTTAAAAGCCAGATACATACACATTGTTTTCATTTTATATGCTTCTATTGGGAACTATCATTAGGAAACAACAGCAACACTAATTTTCACTCATATGTAGGTGACAACTAATTATACCTTTTTTTAGACCATGTAAGAAGTAGCAGGGCAAGTAGACAATTTTAAGAAGCCAAGAAAAGTTGGGGTACCTCCCTGGGAGCCCCATTTAATAACAACTAAAAAGACAGCTGCAAACGGCTCCAATAAAAACACATTTACTGGTTAATCATCATGAAAGCAGTTCGCAGTAAGAGCTCTGTGCTCCACCTTCCAGGAAGAAGTTAGCTTTTTTATTTTGGGGACTGGAAATGGTGAAGTTTGTGAAGTAGTGGGCAGGGTCAGTCATCCCTCTTGGGGGCTTTTTCTTGGATGCGGAAGACAATAGAGAAGATAAAGTTAGCATCAGCGCCCTCTCTCTTTCCAGGAGGTATCGCTTAAAATGCTGCTTCAAGAATTATAACGTAAACTAGAAAATACAACCACATAATACAAGTGCTTACACTGGCTCCCAGTTAAGTATAAGACTGATTTCAAAATCCTTCTTTTAACAAGTGTAGGGTGCAAGGCAGGAACAGTCCCCAGGACAGGGCAAGAGATACATAGAAATTAAATAATAAACAGAAAAAAAACACATGATAACTTAAAAACAAGAGAAACAATATGTAACACAATGACAAGTGCGAGAGGTCATGTGCATCTTTTCAGTTGCCTGAAAGAGTATTGGACTGAAGCATCTGTATGAACAAGAAAGAAAAGAAATGGTAGAAGCACGTAAGACCTCCCTGGTAATTTTAGGCATGGTCCATGCAGTAATCCTTTAACAATGCCTTACAACCTGTCATCAGAATTACTTGATTACGCAGCTCATATGCAGTCATTGTACTTATTCAACCACATCCATAGACAAGATTGTAGTTGAAATAAAACTGATTTTCATTTCTGACCCACCCTACCAACCAAATTTAGCACTCAAATCTCATTGTTGATACCACAAATATATTCTTCTCAATTGGTCCTCTTAGAGTTAAGGGCTGTTACCCACCAAAATAATTGAACTTGATGGTGAATGTTAAGCCGGGCCTAAACTGTGCTTGTATGAAATCAAGGAGAAGGACTACTGTGAGCATTAAAGCATAAGCAGTAATACATTTTTCAAAATAGTGAAACTGTAATATTATATCTGTGGAAAAGCTCCAGCATTAAGTAAAATACAAAGCAAAGACTGATTGATTATGTGGTTATAAGTAAGTTTAAGAAACACTAAATCACTTCCTGCATTGTGGCACTGAGGTTTGGGGCTTACTGAACAGTATCATTATTTATTCATCACCCTCTAATGAGTATGATTAAGCAGTTTCTAATATTGTAAAAGTTAGGCGCCTGAACTAACATTGTCTGCCTGAGTCACCTTTGTCAGACCTGCATTATCATTTTTGTGGCCTCCATTCCATCAGAGGTGGAGACACGTAGAATTAAAAAGGGCCTATTCCCCTGTTATAATACTGTAAATATCCATAACAGGCAGTTATTATAACTGTTTATTCATTACTTGGTAACTGCTTTGGAGTTCAAATGACTCCAGGTAAGCAAACTATTCAAATCGCTGTGGTCGAATCTTGCTCTGTACATCAAAAGCCACTGATCTCAGTATGAGAAGTCCCTTCCACCGACAGCTGACAGTTTGTTTGTGCTCTAACTAATTAGCTGCTGTCCCTTAACAAAGCACAAGCTGTGGGATACAGTATGCTGCGCCTGCTCTGACTCTCATTATCGTCTTGAATATATTGATTGCTATTTGGAAATGACACATGAGGAAAGCACTGATATTTTCTACTTGATTCCATTTCTTAAGTAGAAGTTTATGTAGTCTACTCATGCATGAAATGCAGAATGAGATGGGCTTTGTTGATGTGGAAGGCCAGACGTGATGAAGTCAAAACACAAACAAACACAGCTCCACGAAATAAAATAAATAACTAACTAATGCAATCAAAATCCTCAGTTTGAGGATTTTCCTGTTTGTTAGTTTTAAATGCTCTTCCTCTCAGTTTCCAGCAGTTTGCTCTCCAGCATACCTTACCGCCACAGCAGAGTCAACAAGAGATTCGCTTTCTCTATGTCACAAATAATCCCCTGATTGTAATGTAATATGCTCAATTCAAGTTTATCTTGGCAAGCCAGGGGGCAGTGTGCTTAGCTTTATAGTCTGAAAGGAAATGGGGTGTGTCAAGAATTGATCTATTGGCAAGGGTGGCATGAGGCAGGGGAAGGGACCAGGAGGTCTCACAAGCTGTCTGCACAGTAGATACAACAGGGCTTCAGGATTTCATTTTCTCTTTTATTTGCTTTACTACATGTGTTTTTTTCGTGGGTCATTAAAATTAATTGTGATGCATTTTGAACTTTTACTTTTGGTTTAATGAGATTTGTTTCACAAAAGAAGCTCAACTCCAAGAGCGCAAACTTAGGTTTGGCATTTCAGACAGAAAACAGAAGTAACCATCTTACTCAGTCAAACCAACTGACCATTCACGCTGCAGTCCTCAAGTGTGCAGCTTTCCGCAGTCCAAACTCCGGCGCACTGAACTCTACCATCCACATCAAAGTGTTCTCTCGCCCTGATGACTTTGATAAATCCAGGACCCCCTTACCAATGGATCAAGGTGTATTTTGTATGGATTTCATCCACCACACAAAAAGAGAAAAACATGCAATCTTATGCAATTGAAGCAAATGGGAACCCTTTCATTCATGTGACAATTCAGAATTTTGGCTGTGACTGTCCATCTTGTAGCAGACACCCTTCACCTGAATTGGGGATGGAGAGATCCCTAGGTGGTATACTGACACAGCAGGTAGCGCTGCCTACAAGGGCTTGATTGTGAGTTGGTGTGTGTGTGTACCCATTGATGAAGTGATTGCCATGGCTTCTTACACAACTCCTGATGTCAACACCTCATGTTGCCTGACAACGCCTTCATATTGTGCACTTCCACAAATTTGTTTGTTTATTTTTGGTAACAGTTTATGCTATATAATGGTGTTTCTCAACCTTTTCAGTGATGCAACCCACTTTTATATATATGTTTTTTGATCACCTACAGGGAGGGGGTCCCCTTCATGATTCGACTGTGATCGTCAGAGCGACCCACTTGCGAACAGCCGTGGCCCATTACCACTGTAAACAATAGCAACTTGCGACCCACTGGTGGTTGAGAAATACTGCTGTATAAGATTATCTGCTGCTATTTCCTGAACCCTGTGTTTTCCCTATCTTTTGTCACTTTATATATTTTCAACATTCATTGTGTCTTTTTTTCTATTTTCCTTTATGTATCATCATGGGCTTTTCTGCTCAACTCCTGTTACCTGACTCTGACCACATCCTGGCCTTTTTATTTCTACCTGTTGAACCTGGCCCCATGTCTGTATCAGATGATCAAATCCATATTTGCGTCCAGACTCCCAACTATTCCACACTGGCATAAATCTTTAATGTAAAATTAAATTCAGAGGTCCAGCTCAAAGTGGAGTTGTACAAGAGAGTATAAAATGGGTTAGCATCTACTTATTCCAGGGAGATATTGGATTCTATTTTATTATTCATTTCTAGCTACACCACACAATTCAAAGATGGATGAACAAACATTTGTGAATGAATAGATGACCTAAGCTGCAAAGTCTGGGCAGTACTAAGCAAAAATGAATGTTGTAGTGTTGTGCTGAGTTAGGACTAGAGTATCAGTTGAAATGGCATGCTGTAAGACTGGGGCAGGGCCCTCACAACAAGAACAAAAAAAAAATTAGCATGAACCAACATATATCATCATGCGAGTAAAATGTAACTACTACTACCACCAGGGGCGGTAAAGCATGTGATTATAGAGAGTGCAGCAGAAATAATTACCAAGAGGGACAGGAAAGGAAGAGATCTTCAGTAAATGGGTTAAGTATATTCCTAAATCTGTTAGGTAGAATCAAGGAGGTCTTGGACACTATACATATCCCCCTGCAGTAGGCTTGGATAGATCCACAAGGTCTTATGAAATGTGAACATAGCTGAATATGAGCTAAGCTGATTTGTGTTTTTATTCAATAAAATGAAGTTTGCCATGGTCCCGTAGAGTGGTGATGTGTTGTATGTTGGTTGAACATTCAAGTACAAATATCACTGTGCTTTGTATATGTGACAATACACTGTACAGTGCCTTGAAAAACTATTTAGCCTCCAAATCTATTTTCATATTTTATTGTCTTGGGTTCTAAACTTATAATACATTAGTAAGAATTTTTCCAGCTGATCTGATAAACTGTATACATCACACCAAATCAAAAGAAAGAAATTGAAAACCCTTCAACATTTTGGAAAAGGAAAAATCAAAATTGTTAGATGTAAAATGTATTCACACTTTTTGTAAAAACGAGGCTAACTTTGCTCAGGTGCAGTATATTACCTTACAACCTCACCCAATTTGTAGATGGTCTCCAACAGGGTGGGTGATGACTAAATCACCTGTTCTCAATTCATTTATGAGGATAAATCTCCCCTCTTTCGCTTAGGACCAACAGTATGGCAGAGACTTTCCACAAAGCAAACCAAAATGAAGGTAAAACAAGTCAGGGGTATCATTATAGAGAACTAGAAACCTGAGGAAGCTTACAAAACCATCTCAAAGGCACTGAGCATATCTCAGAACTCAGTGTTGTCCATCATACAGGAGTAGAAATGATTTGAAAATACCGCCACACCAATTGATACCAATCACAAACAGCGCCTGTCAGAGACACCATTCTGACTAATTTGCAGAATTTCGTCACTGTGATTGAAGAGGATGTCCACCGCTCAACAATCTCCAAAGTGTTGTTCAAAAAGGGTCTTCATGGAAGAGTGGCAAGAATAATCCTTGGCTGAAAAATGAAAACATGTCCTTGCCAGTAAAGATTTTGCAAAACCTCCCTTAGAAAACACAGCATAGATGTGGAAGAAATCTTGTGGTCCGATGGGACTAATTGGAACCTTTTGGCTTTGAACACTCGGCAGTATGTGCCCATCAGTAAGGTAGCATTGTCCTTACTGTAAGTTGTGGTGGTGGCAGCATCAAATTGTGGAGATGCTTTTCAGCAAGAACTACTGGCAATGTGGTCAGGCTGACTTGGGAAATGAATGCTGCACAACACTGACAGATCCTGGAGGAAAACCTGTTCTCCTCTCCCAGAAATCTTAAACCTGATAAGGAAGTTTGGCTTTCAACAAGAAAATGACCCAAAATACTGTGCCAGAGCAGCAAAAGAGTGACTTAAAATGAAGACAGCTGATGTTTTGGAGCATCCCAGTCAGAGACCTGACCTAAACTCCATATAAAATCTGTGATTAGACCAAATAGTTTCTATCCACTACCACTCTCCAACTAACCTGGAACAGCAATTTTGAAAGGAGGACCGGGCAAACCTTGCTTCATTGCGTTATTCAAAATTAATAGACACCTTAAAGGACTACTAGTTGTGATAGCTAATCTAGAGGTTGTTCAACACGTATTGAACAAGAATGACAGAAGGGTGAGTTCTTACAAACTGTTGATATTTCGGTTTTAGGAACTTTTTTATTATTATTTATTGTATTTTTCTTTTTTGGGCAGCTGGTAAAAGAGTGTTTAGGTTACATTTGAATTTCCACAGTTAAGTTGATCACAATGCCAGGAAATGGCAATCATTAATGTGAAAGATGGTTTGGAGGCTTAAAATGTTTTCAAATGAATTATACGATTGCTGCTAACCACTTGGGGTTAACTGGCCCTTTAGGGGTGAGCTGAAGCTCTAAGGTGTTGTAAACCCAGGGGCTGCTGAAGGGAGCTCTGGGAGGATGAACTGAGGAGTTCCAAACCAAGAGATGGAGTTTGTACCCAGATGCTTCTGCTGTGATCATGCACTATAGGAATTTTCTGAGTTACCATTTGCAATGTCTTTCCACTTCCATTTAGGTGAAGGTCTGGTTTGTGCTTGGGGGTCCCTATTGATTTACTTGCATAAAGCAAATAAGGAACAGCTTTGCTTTTTTTCTTATGAGAACAAAATCCAATCTAAATGTATTAAGTGTGTATCACGTTGCTCCAAATACAAAAAAAAAAAAATCACTTCGACACAAATATAGAATTTAGTTTCGTCTGGTCGGTTGTCCTGCAAGCTGGAAGATCAAGTACAGCAGCTGGCAAGAGCTAAACTAAATGAGGATCATGAAAAAACATTTTGAGAGATAAGGGAGGAATGTTGATCCCTAACCCACAATGCAGACAGAGAACTGACCTTTTGTCCAGGAACACCCAGAGAGTCCTGGAGATGTGTTCTTTTCATTACTTCTTGCATTATCATCTTCCATTGTGTTCTTTATTTGTAGTAAAGGAACCTGTTTTAATAACGTTGGTGTTCATTCTGAGGCTAGAGGCAGCTTGAGGGCACTCCTATCTCCTACAATATTTTAAATTGCTCTCTGCCTACCCTAAGTTATGTGTTTGTATGATTTCAACAGAAGAGCAGCCTTGACAGAAAACAGGGTGGTGGTGTTGGTGGTAGTGGTGGGCTGCAATATCTTTAACAAGAATGCAGCCAGCTTTAACATGCTGTAAAGTTCATGTGTGAAGGTGCTGGAATGGAATTCAGAGGCTGCTGGGAGTAGTCAGAGACTGGGAATGTTGTATGTGAGAGCTGTCATTTCCAGGCTAATTTTTAAATAAGTAAGGGGGGCATTGTTTGGCAGTCAATGATTAGGTGTGAATAAAAAAATAAAAACAAGCAAAAGGCACTACAGCCCTAGTCAGCCAGGTCTCCAAACCATATTGAAGATACTTAAGTCAACTGAGAAAAGCCTCATTTTAAGAAAAGCTCCTCATCTGTTTGCATTTGTTTGGCTTCCTCAATTTTGGAATCAGTTTCTGTTGGTTGAGATCCCCACTTCTGAGTGTCAGTTCTGTGGGGCTGCATATTTTTATTCCGCCCAAGCTACAATAGCTGGCATGCAAAATGCCTACTAGTCACATTATTTTTGCCTGCTTGTTATAATAAAGGAATACCATCTGGTGCTGAAATGAGAGTCTGCGTCTCTACCCGCACATTGGAACTCTGGGATACAATCAAACCCAAGTAATCCCAAGGTGCAGGCAGCTAAACTGTTCCTGGCGTGTTCTGTTCAGTCACTCACATGCTGCTCACGGCACTCACTTTCAGTTCTGAGCCTTCAGGATACTTTAACATATAAATGGTAAGCATTTTCAATCAATCTTTATTTTACATACAGCAGCTCCAGTGTTGTACAGAGACGTAGTAGCTCCTTGCCAGAAACAATAGAGCTTTTTTTGGAGAACTTCACATTTATTTTACACACACTGTTTTATTAAAAACCAATTTTTTTTTCTTTACACAATTTTAAGAAGCTGAACCTTATCCTGACAGATTTGGGATCAAGGCAGGCCTGGCTGAGACATTATTCAGTCTCAAGGCACACACGTACTGCAACACTTCACTTAATGTCCATGTCTTTGGAGCGTGGGAGGAAAAAGCAATGCATAAACTCACACACGTCCTCTCACACCAAACCAATTTAGAAGGTATACGAGACCATAGAGAGAACCTGTGCAAAAATGGATTAATGCAAAAAACAAGGACCAGGCTCAAAGAGTTAGTGGTGCTGCCCACCAGGTGACTATGTCATCCAAACCAAAATGCAACATCCCTGAACCTGCTGACTCCAGTTTGGGCAGGGGGAGTGTGTAGCTTATCCTGGGAGAAATGCAAACAGCCTGGACGGAGTGTCATTCTACTGCAGGGAACTCTCACGGATGCACACCCCCATGTGTCTTTAAGAATTCTGAGAAAAACCCACACAGACACAGGGAGAACACATGAACTCCTCATAACTACCAGGCACACGGTTTGAACCCAGGAGCTACTAAGCACTGCACCACCATGCTGCTACCAACTACATGAATTTTTGAAAAAATCAGTCTTTAAAATTTCTGAGGATACTTCCATATACAAGCAATTCTATAATGAAATTGGCTGGCTTCTGACATTAAAGCAAAGATGCTAGCTTTTGAATTTAATAGTTTCACTTAAAAAGAGGCCAAAAAAGGCATTTAAAAGATGTAAATGTTTTTCATGGCTTAAAAATTAGTGATATCTGAGCTTTAAAGACCCAACTAAATGCATTCAAAGTTTTCATCACCATCTTTTTAAGTATTAATTGTTCTCATCCTGCATTTTGAATCATTATAGTGTGTGACTATAAAAGGGCAGAATTCAGTCTGTGTGGAGTTTCTACAGTATGTTCTCCACTTGTTCATGTGAGTTTTCTAAATTCTGAATGCCTATAGTCCATGACCTGATATGAGCAGGGTTATGATGGAAAGGCTTCTTCTTTAGAATTGGTTCTTGACATACTTAATGCTGCCAGGATAGGCTACAGCTTCCACCAATCAAATGGCACCCTGAAATAGGGGGACCATGTAGAAAAAGTGTTATCATTTCTATATGGTGTAACCGAAATGTATGCAAACCCCCTTATATGAAAGTCTGCAATGTGCACTTTAATCACATCTGAACTGTTTGATTTGTAATTAAGTGAATCAAGGAAAAATGTGTCTTTGTCCCAAACATTACAGAGAGTACCATAGTTAACGTTTATAATATCAACACAATCCATTCATCAATCTCCCTCTTTTCTGACCTGTCAATCCTGTTCAGGGCTACAGGACACTAGTACCTTTTATGGAAGAATCAGGCACAAGGCAAGAACCGACCAAAAGATGTCCTGCACACTAAGTTATACACCCAAACTCACTAACAATTTAGAGTCACCTATCACCCTAACAAGAACATCTCTTGACTGAAAGCTGGATTATCTGGAGAAAAACAAGTCGAGAGTCTAAGAAAATGTATCAGCTCTACACTGTCAGTGTCCAGACTGAGGCTGTGAGTGCTACACACTGTGCCACCCTAGCACCCTATCCATGACAGAATGTAACAGTTCCTGGAGAAAACTAGAACTAGATACCATCCTAAATAACAGATGCATATGGAGGGGAGGACCAGTCAAAGCACAGCATGTCAAACCCTGTGGAGAAGCCTTGACTGGCATGCAGTTTACAGAGTAGCTCTGAAAAACAATGAAGTGAAGGAGTGTGGCCTATAGAAGGTATCACCATCAAGGGCATGCACTAGAGTGTTTGTATTGAACGCAATCTATTGTTTTTTTATGAGGAAGACAGAAGTCTTAAGGTAAGGTGGTTCACCACAGTAACCGTGGAGCAGGAGAGTGGCGTGGGACCATAAAGACCCTATAAACTTGTCAACCTGTTCTAAACCTTATAGGTGTCTAACACTTGTACATTTATATTACAATACAGAAGAGTTCAGCGGTATACCCAAAGGTCAAGATACGAGGGATTGAGTCTGTGATTTTGTGAGACTGAGGTATAATTTTTAGGCATATTCTCTTACTTACGGAAATTAACCAAGATTGAAAATCTTCCTGCAAGTACTGCATGTACTGTGAAATTGATCGGGGTAGATTAAGCAGACTGTACCAAATGGCAAACAGCATTGTCAAGGCTAATGTGGAGGACAAGGCAAAAAAAACAGAATTTTAGATGACATTTGGCTGACGCCTTCAGTTGTAGTACTGAGTACAGTGAAATTCATACTTACATATTAGGCAAACATGCAACTTGTTGCCACTGTCCAGTTCCATGATAAACAAGAATGTATTAAAAGACATAACTTTATGTTATTTAATAGAAAACACAAACCAGCTCACCTCATGCACTCCATACTCCTGTTTCCATATCAGTCCCAGGATGAATATGTATTGTAGTCATTAGGGGCATTTGCGGAACCCAGTAACGGCAAGGAGGCCAAAGTAGATAAAAAGTCTATCAATCCAGCCACCCATCCATTTTGTACACCCACTTTTTCTGTTGTAGAGTTGAGGAAAGCTAGAGACTGGCTCAGCAGCATCAGACACAAAACAGGATCGAACATTAGAAATGATTCTGGTGCATTACAGTTCATTAAAGTCTTTTACTTCCTTCTTTTCTGAAAAGGTACAATGTTGGAAACAGAAGTTTCACAAATGAGCAATTTATCCAAGGAATTAACAAAAAGAACATTCTGACTTTTTACACTTTGAGCTGAGGCAGATAACGTGACTAGCCGAGCATCATACAGTGGGTCAGAGGTGGGGACAGAACCAGCACCCTTGTGAGCAAAAGGCCAGGACTTCAGCCTGTACACCACGGTAAAAGTTTAGGAAAAAACAATAAGCCACCACTACAAAGATTGCAATGTTAATTTTATTTATTTACTCATTTTTATCTCCTGTGATGGAATGGCACCCTGTCTAGGAGATTGTTCCTGCCTTGTGCCCTATGCTTGCTGGGATAGGGTCCAGCACCCCATGACACTGCTCAGGATTTAGCGGTCTTGGTATGGTATGGTACTTATTTTTATTATGGCCTGTTATATTATGTGCAGTGATCGGTGTTTTCTTTTTCGTTTGATCAATATATGGTGTCATCTCACAGGGCAAGGGCATACAGATATGACCTGAAGGCTCTAGGAACCGAGTTAATTGATTAAATCATCACATTCCCCGGCATGCACGTACCACACACTTCCTTACAGATCCATAGTCACACAGCTAGCGCTCAGGCAGGTTAAGTGACTTGCTGCTCGGGGCTACACAATGGGTCAAAAGGCGGGTTTGTGAGTTCGAGAGCAACTCCATAATTAGCAACCTGTACACTTTGTGGTATGTTGCACTTTATGATAAATCAGCTTCATGCAAGTGTAACGTTATTAACTTATCTTGTTGTCATGCACTTTAAGCGATATGCCTTTTTTAAGTATATATATACAGTAGATAAATATATATATATATATATATATATATATATATATATATATATATATATATATATATATATATATATATATATATACTGTATATCCATCCATCCATCCATTTTCCAACCCGCTGAATCCAAACACAGGGTCACAGGGGTCTGCTGGAACCAATCCCAGCCAACACAGGGCACAAGGCAGGAAACCAATCCCGGGCAGGGTGCCAACCCACCGCAGGACACACACAAACACACCCACACACCAAGCACACACTAGGGCCAATTTAGAATCGCCAATCCACCTGACCTGCATGTCTTTGGACTGTGGGAGGAAACCGGAGCGCCCGGAGGAAACCCACGCAGACACGGGGAGAACATGCAAACTCCACGCAGGGAGGACCCGGGAAGCAAACCCAGGTCCTCAGGGCTCCCAACTGTGAGGCAGCAGCGCTACCCACTGCACCACCGTGCCGCCCATATATATCCATCCATCCATTTTCCAACCCGCTGAATCCGAACACAGGGTCACGGGGGTCTGCTGGAGCCAATCCCAGCCAACACAGGGCACAAGGCAGGGAACCAATCCTGGGCAGGGTGCCAACCCACCGCAGGACACACACAAACACACCCACACACCAAGCACACACTAGGGCCAATTTAGAATCGCCAATCCACCTAACCTGCATGTCTTTGGACTGTGGGAGGAAACCGGAGCGCCCGGAGGAAACCCACGCAGACACGGGGAGAACATGCAAACTCCACGCAGGGCGGACCCGGGAAGCGAACCCAGGTCCCCAGATCTCCCAACTGCGAGGCAGCAGCGCTACCCACTGCGCCACCGTGCCGCCCCCATATATATATATACAGTATATATATATAACTGTTAGGTAGAGGTATAACACACAATAGTTATTTGCAGCCTATAAATTGCACTTGTGTTTGCAGACTGCTCCTCTCCTTCTCCTTCATCATTCTTATATGTGGGCATCCATTCTGAGTTTCATGTTATTCCCATTGTGCCTGCTCCCCTTATGGTCTGTCTTTAAAAAGTATGGTATCTATTTCCACTGATATACCGATGACACAAATCTATTTGCCATTGGGGCCAGCTCCTTATTGGACTGTGTGGAAGACATTGAATCTTGGAGGTCATTACATTTTGTTGATTTTAATGTAAAGAAAACCGAGATTGAAATGTTTGGGGTCTCTGACCTCCATATTGGCTTTGATTGTAATTTTCAGTTTACTAGCACCATACATTAAATCCTGTGCTAGGAACATACATGAGATATTTTGATAGCAAACCTCAAGCTAGATACAATAAACAAATTCCGTTGTTAAGGCCTGTTTTTTTCCCACGGTGAGTATTAGCTAAGATCAAACCCTTTTTGTCTGTTGCTGATGTTGAAAAGGAGATTCTTCCTTTTATTTCTTCATGACTAGACTACTGTAACTCAATATACACTGCAGTTACCTAGCAAACCCTTTCGCACCTACAACTGGCCTAAAATGCTGCTGCTAAACTTTTGACAGGCACATGCAAGCATGACCATGTTTGTGACGTATTAGCCTCCCTTCACTGGCTTCTGGTCCATTGCAGGGCTGATTTTAAGGTGGTATTGTTTGTTTTAGGTGCCTAAATTAATTAGCACCTTTACATTCAATATCACCAACTTAACTTCTTAGATTAGACACTCTTAAGCAATGTTCACACCTCTCGTATTTAAACAAAAACAATCTCCATCCACACAAGCATTTTCACATCATTTATAAAATGATTTTCATCTATACTAAAAAGACCAAAAACGCATATGACATAATCATCCGCCTGCACTGGGCATACACACAGCACAGACATCATAAACCGGTCAAACTTTGTGCAATTTTGGTACAATTTTAAGCCCAGTTTGCAGTTGACAACTGATTTTCTGAGTCATCATGAATTTCAACTTCATCATCCATCACTTAACGTGCAGTATGGTTGTTATGGCCAATTCCCTCTTGCGATTCGGCTATGGCACAATCAGAAGAATTTTTGTCTTGTCAGTCAGACCTAACATGCTTGTGCAGTGTGAGCACATATATGACTGGCGACTATATCATGCAGTGTGAGTAGTCACTTGATCACGATTTCTAAAAAATTGCACAAAATGCAATTTAGAGGCATACAGGAAAGAAGCACCAAAAACACCATGAAAAGCAAATCTCCCGAGTCTGCTATGTAGGAATATGTTCTTCTTCCATGAAGAGTGACCAATCAGAAAATGAGATTGTAGTAATGAGCAGGATCCAATCAGGGAAGAGACATGCATGTAATGTAATAAGCACCAACCAACCAGAGCATGATGGATTTCAGAAATCCTTGCTTTTGCCCATCCACACTAAAACGCTGAACCGCCATTTTTAAAAGTCTCCAGCTTTGGAGAGCTTTTTTTGGTTTTGAAAACACAAAGGTAGTTAGTGTGTACAAAAGAGTAGTGGAGACAAATGTCTGAATTATTAAATGAAACATAGTGTAGTTGACAGTGCCTTAGTGGTGCTGAGGGCTCAACTAAAGATTAAAGATGAGTGGGATTTTGTAACAGCTGCCCCTAGACTCTGGATGTGTCAGTTCTGCAGCAACTTTGGCCATTTATAAATCCAGGCTGAAAACACGTCTTTTCTGTTTGGCTTTTAATCTGAACTGGTTCTTTAGTATCTTTATTGCATTTTATGTCTTTTACTTTATCCTGTCTTAGAATGTATTTTTTTTACATTTATTTATTTTAATGTGTAGCACTTTGGTCAGCATTGGTTGTTTTAATTGCGCTTAATAAATAAAACTATTTATTAGAGCGGCATTTCAATCAACACAAACTCAAACTTCAGGATTAAGACATAACTAATATGGCTTTTAATATGAAAAAAAAAGTTAAATGGATAGAAACAAAATAACAGAAGATGGCATGTGTACTTGGGGTCTCCTTCCACTGCCTACAGTTTTGCCATTAGGTAAATTGTCGACTCTAAATTGTAGGAGTGTGTGTGTGATTGTGTCACTTGATGGACTTGAATCCTATTATGCTTTGACCAGTAACTGATCCCAAGTACACAGGCAATTAGGCCTGACAAGACACCATGACCACCATTTCCCAACCCCTGCCAATAGCCAGAACAAACCTTCAAAAACGATGAACAAAGTGCCTTATTCAACCAAAACCTTCCATTACCAACCTTTCCCTTATTATTGTTAAAAATCATCTGCTGTGTGTGTCTAGCCTGGTATTGCACCCACATCTTCATGAATGCCAGTCAGATCCTCATAAACTCCTGCTGGCCCAACCAAGTATCATTCATAAAATGTTGTGTGTACCCATGAATTGTTGTGTGCAATTGTGGCATCAATATTGAAAAAAATGATATGATAGCCATAAGAATTATCTTTATAATGTTGTGTCCTAGAATTTTAAGGTATTTACTTAGGAGCATTTGTTTTTAATCAACCCCCAAACAAATCTAAAATCTTAAAATAACAAATTCTACAGCTCCTTTTAAATTAATTATAAATACAGAAAAATAAAATTGATTCAACCTCCATCAAACCTCTCGTCATACTACTCACACAAAGAGAGCGTGTAGTATGAAAAGTCTGAACGAGCTTTTCTTCAAAACATATGGCAACTAAGGTGACACTTTAGGGTTTCAAGAAAGATTAAGCT
This sequence comes from Erpetoichthys calabaricus, assembly GCF_900747795.2. Classification (NCBI taxonomy): domain Eukaryota; kingdom Metazoa; phylum Chordata; class Cladistia; order Polypteriformes; family Polypteridae; genus Erpetoichthys; species Erpetoichthys calabaricus. The sequence goes on along the minus strand of NC_041397.2, from coordinate 99,721,941 downwards.
AAGGGTTGTTCCTGTACCAAGGGCTGAAGCCAAGTAAAATTGCATTCTTTTTGTTTGAGATGTGTTAGAATCCAAACCACAAATGGAGAATAGCTGTTGTGTGAACATACAGAAATGATTCAGGAGCTAATTCAAAAAGTGCTGCCTGTTGTCCTCCCTTCACCACCATGCTGATACTTAATCCCACTTATCGCTCAGAAGGTGTTGTAAACTTAAGTGATCAAAAAGGGCTTAGATGGCACAGAGAAAAGATCTGGGAATCTCTTCATCCAAGCTGTGGCAGGCTGAACCAAATCAAATCAAGTTCTTGATTACATTTATCTATGACATCCTCCATTGTCCATTCAACCTTTCCAGTTGGTTCAAAGCTGAAACTCCAGTATCTCCCCTGTATGGTACATTGGAACACATCTTCAGCTACTGCCCATTAACATTAGTGAAAAAAACACTACCACTGGCACCATTATCAGGTTCTGAATACAACAGGGGAGGCCATCTCCACTTTCATCTCCCAAGAAACATATTGCCATCTAGTACAACACTATATGAGCTTTGTCAGTGCATGACAGAAGGTTCATCTGAATGCAGACTGGCAGTTAGAAGCTGAGCTCCTGGATGTATTACCTTAACCACACTAAGTCCAGACATTGTGCTGCTGTTAGAAACAGTAAAGCAGGTAGTCATGCTAAAGATGACAAAATGGAGGAAACCTATGAATGGAAGAGAGAGACAAATTTCAGGTATTATTTAAAGATAGCCATAGACACAGGTGGCATATGCAAAGTCTGTCTATTAAAGTGGGCTGCAGGGGGTTTGCCTATCAGTTCCTCTATAAGTCTATGCGATATCATTTCAACATGTTAGAGGAAAGCAATCAGATCAATTGTAGCACAACAGAGAGATCTTCAAAGTAGCTATGAATCAAGAGGAGCATTCCAAGAATGAGTGCTATTTAAAGACAGCAGGGCCTGCTCAACCCAAACCTGTGCAGGTATGTATGATATTTAAAGACTTGAAACACCCAATGGACCCAAGTAACATTACTGATGATATGTCTAATTGCCTCTGCAGAATTATTTTTAATCATCATCTCCTATTTACAAAACCTATTCAAGGACTGTTAGCTAATGTATCTTTCATGCAGAATTTATTGACTTTTATTATGACTTCATTATCTCTCTATTGTATTACTTCACACTGTAGAATTATTTCTTCAAGTCCTCCCTGTCCTGTCAGCACTAAAACTAGAGAGTACTCTGCTTGCTATTCTGCTTGACCCTTCTAAACACCTTAGTTGACTAAGCTTGTGTGATACTCTCATCATGCAACCTAATTCTTGCTGGACTTTTCTTTAATTTCCTGGAAAATACTCTATTGAACTCTGTCACTACATCTATTATTGTGTTTTCATCAAACGTTATGTTCAAACCAAGGCTCTAAAGATCACTCTAATTTTCTAGAACAATCTTTCAAACATTCATTTAATGCTATCCTTTACCATCCCTCTGCTCGTTTTCTTTCATCTGAATTCTCCACAGTGCTGTTGTCTCCATCCATGATATTCTATAATAAAAGTATCTGTCACACAGCTATTATATTTCTCTGTGTCATTATTGCATGGCTTTCTCCAGGCACTAGTTATCCTGGTTCTTTTCCTTTCTACGTTTAGTCCTCCATATCTATGTCATCTAATCCAGAATTATCCTTTTCATGTATTTTCCTGAAGTCCAGGTTCATACAAGAAATTAAAAATGAAGAAGTGAAGTGAGAAATTCTTCAAATTGAAAGTGACAAGAGTTAGCTAAAAGACTTTGCAAGTAGATAAGAGGATGAAATGATTAATATAGTAAGGCTGGCCATAAGTGAAGATGATTCTGGTGGACAAGATAGTGGTATACTTTGTGTTGGGGAAGGCAGTGGTTTATCTTTCACGCCGTGTTTTTGCAGCAAGAAAACACACATTCTCATAAAATAAAATCAGAGCAATACAAGATCAAATGTAGCAACATGCCAATCTCAGTCTTTGTTCCATATCCTGGCCAGCCTTTATATTCCACTTGATTGGCTCAATAGTTTTGTTGTCTTCCTCCATGTTAAGATAGTGCTGAGATATGTCAGGGAAACTGCATATGGCATTTTCATCCTGGCTTAAATGCTAGAAAATCTTTAAGGAACATAAAATGCATAGATGTATTGCAAAGTACATAGAAAACTCACTTATTTGATTTAACCTTCTAATTTTACTAATGCATTTGGAGATTTTCATACGACTCAATTGATCAATCAAATTACATTTTTTGTAGCACCATTAAGGTAGTGTGGCATGATAGGAACAGTGCTTAGTGCTGTTTCCTCACAGATCCAGCATCTGCAGTTCAGATTTCATGCCTACTTATTACAGTACTAACACTTCAGAATGCGTCCTTTGTGCTTTATCTGATAAGATGATCAGTCCTAGACAAAGTAACATCATGGTGACATCTCTTACAGTTAGCAGCTGGACACCCAAGTTCATACAAAGAGCAACAACCTTGATGGACAAAAAATGCACCTATAAGCAGGCCCTAGATCTGTAACTGTTAATTCCTGAGATCTCAGCCCACCCCAGGTAGCTAAACCAATTGTCTTCAATGAGCTAACAAATTAAATTATAATCTTTATTTAACTAATAAATAAAAACAAGAAGGAACTCAAAAGAAACAGACCAAAGAGGAATGAAGCAATACTCTAACTAATATAAATTATATTGAGCACACCCATAAACAGGACAGAAGGAATTCCCTCATAGTAAAGAAAACCTTACTAAAATTAAAAGTAACACCAAACTTCGGTTAAAACAGACCAGAATGAGAAGACAAAGTTAAAAAAACAAGACCAAGATATAAATCTTTTCTAAAACAAAACATAAAGTGGTGGAGGAATCAATAAAAGGGGCAGAGACTGCAGACAGGCAGACATCCTGCCTTTTGTATGCCTGACCTCACCCGTCATTTTCTAATCCAGACTAGAGTCGCAGTTGGGTGGCTGGAGCCTATCGCAGTTATGTGATAGTGCAGGTCAGCCACATGCTAACGGTCCTTCTGGGGAGCCTCTTGAACCTGCTACAGCCGACAATGTACCCAAAGAATGAGCCAGCAGATGAGGACACAACACACAATCACGGCAAGGTGTAGGTGCAATAGTGCTCCAGCGCTTTTACTAAAAACAGTCAAAAATCAATAAAAACAGTGTTCAAATAAAGGAGCAGTGCTCAAAACTCTTCAATAAATAATCCTTTAAAACGTTAACTGTCCGTCAGTTAAAAATCCAACAGCCATTGGATCCTTCATATTCTGTTGGACAGGCCCAGCACCTCGCCAATTCCAATGGCTCACCTATTGATCATTGAGCCAGCTGAGACACAAGCAGCTGCGGTCCTCACCACCCGACCCCCATCTTAGTTGCCTCCAAGCGGCACCAGCCTGACAGCTCAGGGTTGGTTGTCCTCCAGTCTTTCTTCTCATACTCCTGGCGTACTTTTGATCCCTGGGGTAGGATGCCACCTTGATCATTCCCACTCCTCAATAGTTCATCAACTCCTTAATCAGTAGGGATGATCCAACCCCAGAGCCCAGATCCTTCATTTCCTTGCCGAACTACGATCGTGCTGCCTCACACCCACACTGTCTGGCTCGTCCTGCCTCTATCCACGATGCTGTTCTCTCTCTGTCTCATTTTTTTTCCTCCTAATCTGTCCTGTACAGGCTCCCCTTATAGTAATGCTCCTCATGGGGCATAGGTAAGGATGAGGCACAACTGTTGAGGAATTAATGAGGCACCTGCCTGATGTACTCACTTGCACGTGTCTTCACAATCAGTCAGGCATCCCCAGTCGTTCTCAAAGTGAAATGTGCTCGCACCCGATTAGGCCCTGTACTCTTGTGGGGTGCAATTATATATTTAAAATCGGCATAGCACCATGCACCACTTATGAAAAGTTAGCACAGGGCACAAGACAGGAGCAAACGCTGGACAGGGCTCCAGTTCATCACAGGGCAAGCAAACACCCATACACTTTACCGTCACCAGTTCTCCTTGGTGACAATAGTCACATTAATCAACCCACCTGAGAAAGGGCTGGTTAGGGCTGATGTCCTAAATATCATCCAATCTTAAAAGACTCATTGTCCTAAGAATTAAGGTGGACAGACCCCCAGATGAATAGTACACTAAATACCAAAAGGCCAGAGCTGAGATCAAAATGTGAGAGTAATAAACAAGACTCTAGCAGCAACACCTTGAATTTGTTGCCACCTGCTGATATGTCACAGAGGAAGATTCTAAAAATAAGAATTACAGAAGTTCAACTGAGAAGTCAAGTAGGATTCACCACCTGGGTCACAATTGCATCACGATAGAATTTATTCTGAAAGATCTTCAGCATCTGGCTTAATAATATCTACAATATCTAACCTGAGATCACATTTTCCATTTATCTGAAAATCTTAAGCCTACAAGGGTCTAATGCTAATGTCAAATTAGCTGCAGCGGACATCTTTGTCTTCTGAGAGCAAACCTAATGCTAATGAGGGCGCACTTCCCGCTGATCTTGGTGAGATCCAATAGCCTACTTTAGTGCTTTCCTAGGATTACAGGTAATTAAGTCGCTGTTTGATGGTGGATGCTTCAACGTAACAATAATTGAGGTATCAGAGGAAGAAGACTAAAGGTACAAGGAAGTTTTACACTCCAAATGTGATGGCATTGTTAAAGCAGTAACATTTTATTGAATGTCAAGACAAATAAGACAGGAGGATTGTAAAAGAAAAAAAATCTTAGCAATTAAAAAGAGCAGCTTTGTGCAGCCACAATGCAAATGAGGAAATGTGATTCTCGAATGAAAATTCAGACCTCTGCAGTCAAGTCCTCAGAAATGCGACAGATACATTTTATTAGATTAGGAGTTCAAAGACTGAAACTGCACAACAGCCTGGAGTGTTTTGGATGTTTAGAAAAAAATTAAAGCACAGATGGCATTCTGGGCATAAATAAATAAATATATAAATGAATAAATAAACCACAGCCACCGTGTTGCATGAACATATTGACATTTCTGCACTGAATCTATAAAAGAAAGAGTAAACAACGTGCCTTTCTATTAAATTAAGAGACCCGCCTAATGAATGAGGTGTCTGTGTTTATAATCATATGACAATGGCATGCGTTACAGTCACGTATGGCATAATGGAGAAGACTTTAATTATACAGCACAACAATCCAGCCATTCATTTTCTGAACCTGCTTTTCCAGTTCATGGAGAGCAAGTGCCTGTTGGTGGGGTGGTCAGTCCATCAGAGGACACTCTTATACACACATCAAAGCTCAGAGGTGACAATCAACCTAACTGAGGAGGAAACTGAAGCCCATGGAGGAAAAGCGCACAAACACTGAGTGATGGCACATGCCATCTCCATACAGCTGTTACTCTGGGTAGAATTTAAAAGTGCCTAAATGGCACAAGATGGCAAAGTTATTTGTGGAGCCTGTTGAACAAGATGCCAAGAAAGCCAATACTACAGTAGTGAAACGAAATGTGTTGTGTACGTTTAGACTGATGGTTAGCAGTTGGTTTCTGTGGCATGGATTTGAAGCTTAGCCCATGCATTGGCTATATGGAGTTTGTGCATCTTCCTTGTGTCTGCGTTGGTTTGATTTTAGGTCCTCTGGGTTTCCCTGTTAGGATAACTGGCAATTCCAATTCGACCCAATTTTAGTATGTACATTAGTGGCACATTGGACACTCCTTCCATTATCAGTTCAGCCTTGTTTCCAGAGTTGTCCAGCCCATCTGAAATGAATTAAGTGAGCTTGAGAAGATTATCCAGTTAAGGGTGGAAACATCCATCTATAACAAAGGATTACAACACACAGAAACTAAGACTCCATAGTGGATGGGAATTAAAGCCCTCTAAGTATGTTAACAACACAAGCCATACAATTCAATCAGCTGCCGCTTTACATTGTGCAGCCTAACCTAACCAATTCTCACATGTTATTAGGGATGTATTGGTTTACCTGGCTATTGTAGGTGCTCAAGGTGTCTGGGATTGGTGGGTTTGAGTGTTAAGTGGCCTAGAAACTGTGTAGGTGCAGCACATTCTTACGAAAGTGCCATTTCTGTGACCACACATCTTTGACTGACAAGGTCTGCTTTTACAGAAAGGAGAAGATGAGCCCCTTTGGTGTGTTCTGAGTTGTTAGAGGACAATGACACAGTTGGTGCCAGATCCTTCACAGTGCTTGGACTTCAGTTAGATTTCAGGCTGGGTGAGGCAGCTACAGAAGTTCTTGGTGTTTGTGTAAAGATCTTAACTTAGCAGACTTTGGTTTCTGCTTTCAGCCCAACAACATGATGTCAGGTTGATTGGCTCAGTGTGATAACCTGACACCACATTTACATTTATTTATTTGGTCAATGCCTTTATCCAAAGTGATTTACAATATTTGAAATAGAATTTTCCAGTTGGAGTACAGGAAGGTGCAGTGAATTGCTCAGGGTCACACAGTGTCAGTGGCAGGATCTGAACCCACAACCTCAGGGTTTGAAGTCCAAAGCCTTGACCACTGCACCACAGGGACCTGTCTTAAGACAAAACTCAATACGGAACAGACCAGCTTCAAAAATTAACAAGAGGATGAACAAAGATCTAGGTCATAGGAAGTAGAAAGTGGTAACTAATGTGGTGATCATATTTTGGACTGACACTCAAGACTACACTGAATCATGGGCCTATCAAGATGCCTACAATAACACTTCAGAAGAAAGGCTACCCCGGTGTCATCTATTAGACAGCCCTGCACCAATGAAAACACATTAAAACGGGGGCGACCTGTAGTGCATCTAGTAGTCACTTCCTGCTACATATGTAACAGGAACATGACGAACGCTTTCTTTGTGTTACACCGTGACAAGTGACTAATAGATGCACTACAGAGAGTCATCAAAGACCCCCATTCTTCTGTCATTTACTGGCCTGTGGTTGTTTTAGGTTTTTTTATAATTTTTAATCTGTCCTCCATTAGATGTGTTTGTCATTTCACAGTCTATTTTTCTAATAAAAAACTGATCACACAAAAGCCTCTTGTCTAATGTGTTACCATGATTACTGCAAAAAAATGAGGGTGATTCATTATCTAGGTGGAGCAACTTCAGGAGCGCATCTGCCGTGGGAGCACTGCCAAAGTCCTGCTTATATCCGGAAGAGAATTTCTGTAACTGCAAGTTCAACTACAGACAGAAACTGCAGTGGAATGGAGGATTTCAGCACCATCAAAAGATGACTCGCTAGGGGGAACAATGAAATATGAAATTATAAACCTCAGTGGAAAACAGACTGAAATGTGACTTCCTGAGCTTGTAAAAGGCTAACCAAAGTCTCTATCCGACTGTCACATGTCAAAAGTTTTCTGAATTTTTCAGCAATTAATTGTTGATAGTGTATAATGTAAAGAATGAATGGATCATTTCTGCAGCTAAATAGTGTTTGTAATGTACAAATCTGTAAAGACGTCACAGATCTCATTATTGTATGTGATACAATTGACTGTAGCATACTAATTCATCACTTTGAAAATTGTTTTTATTCACTACGTCATTGGATTCAATCATATATAACATTACAGCAAAGCAATACTCAGGAGTAGCACAGGGGCACAGCAGTTGGTGCTGCCATTAGGATGTGGAGTCAGCCCAATCTCCGTCTGTGTGTTTTTCCCCACATTTCAACACAAGTGAAAGCACGCTTTCTATGGCTGCTCTGGTTTTATCTCTGACTTTTCAAAGATGCACGTGTTAAGTTAATCGGAGGAATCCACAACTTGTTTAGTAAGCTCCGGCACTCACAACTTCATTGATGAAGATGGATGGACTTTACTACTATGCTCAGAAGTAACTCCATACTTGTCCACCACTTATAAAAGTATTTTCTTGTTGTTATTCTTCCCTTTAATATTCAAGTAATTCTCATAATTTAATATGATTTTATCATATGGCATTTATTGGACAGAACACCTGACTTTAAAGTCTGGCTGTTCGGTCTGAGTGCTACAAGGTGATGCCATACCACTTTCTAACCCTGCTTAATCCTGGGCAGGATCACAGGGGGCTGCAGCCTATCCCAGCAAGTATAGGGTGCAGGTCAGTAATAAAGCCTGGACAGGGCACCTGTCCATCACAGGGTGAACACACACACACACACACACACATATGTCAATTTAGCATAGCAAATCCACCTAACCTGCATGTCTTTGGACTGAAGGCACAGGGAGGTCATGCAGACTACACACAGGGAGGACCCACAATTCAAACCCTGGTCTTGTGACTGAGAGGTAGCAGTGCTACCACTGTGTGCTAAAACTTGATAGTAATCACATATTGCACAGGGCAAGAGTGCATGGTCATATTGTTTTATTTGTATGGTTTGTTTCTGTGCACTATGTGTTATTTACTACTGTCGTATATACTGTAGTGTGGTGGGCTATCGCCCTGCCCAGGTTTGTTCCTGTCTTGTGCCCTGTGCTGGCTGGGATTGGCTCCAGCAGACCCCCGTGATCCTGTGTTAGGATATAGCGGGTTGGACGATGAATGACTGACTGACTGACTGTATATACTGTAATGCTGTAATCATGTCACATTTTGAATATTTCACTTACAACTATATTTCACTTTATAGTTAATTCTGTGGCTGTGACACCAACACAAATTATACGAAGGTATGTTTTTTGGCAATATACCTTAAGTCAGATTGTATGAAGAGTTCTAAATAAAAAGCTATTACTACTATGCATGCATTTACTGCACCCATGTTTCACCTATTAGGCCAGAACCAATCCTGGGTGGTACTTCAGCTTATCACTGGGCATTTAAGAGTCAGCGATTAACCAATTATGCCCAACTATGGAATATGGGTGGACATCTGAGTACTGTTAAGGACAGAGGAAAAACAGTGCCAAGTGCTGCATTGTGCCATGCTAATGATTGTTAGAATCAATTCATGAAATACTTGAGCAGAGCACAGAGTCCATTTCTCAGCCATACTAAGCCAAAGCCTCAGTAGTATTAGTGCCAGCCCTGGTGCCACTCTAATAAAGCACCCTGTAAATGACAAACTTACACTGAGAGACTAACCTGCTAGCCTAAAGTTCCTGTCTTTAGGTATGTAAATAAACTGTAGTATTCAAAGAAATTCTCATGGCAACATGAAGAGAACATACAAATGCCACACAGACAGTGACTAAGCCAGGATTTGAATCAACAGTCCTGAAGCTGTGAGGAAGTGGCACTGGCTGCCCAAGACTATACTGCCATTAAGCCAGGTTACTATTATTATTATTATACATTTCCATGTCCCTGCGGTGGGTTGGCACCCTGCCCAGGATTGGCTCCTGCCTTGTGCCCTGTGTTGGCTGGGATTGGCTCCAGCAGACCCCCGTGACCCTGTGTTTGGATTCAGCGGGTTGGAAAATGGATGGATGGATGGATTTCCATGTCCATTTTCTAACACACCAATCCTGTCTTCACTTGACACAAAGCAGGAGACTGTACATCTCTGGTGGGTGCATTGCTTATTACATTCAAATATACACAAATTAAAGTGTTCAGTGAACACAATCTGCATGTGTTTATGACATGGGAGACAAAATAGAGAAACTAGAGAAAAACCTACTGTACGTTGGCACAGGCAGAGCAAGCAAATCCCACACAGGTACTAAACAGGTTCAAATTTGCAACTGTAACTGTAGTGCTAACCACAGCACCACCATGCCATCCATTTTTATCATTGAGATTCCATCAAGGGAGCCAACCATGACTGAATTAAAGGTACTCGATTTGCTTATGGTTGGACGATCCTGGAAGTGACCTTAAAACAGACACCTAAAAAATTGAATTCCTTAAAAAAAAAAGCTGCCTACAAAAGAAGAGCACAAGATCGATCTTTTATGCAGTAATGGGTAGTAAGTGACTTCAATGATATGTACTGTATGTAACATGAAAAATTACTTTGATGGGTATAATGCCCCTAAATGAGCCTTTTTGTCAATTGCTGTAAGACGCTTGGTGTGCTATTACATCTTCATTATCATGTAACTCTCATTTTAACCCTTAGTAATGTGCAATCTGTTTCTTAAATTAGATGTTTCCATTCATTCCTCAGATTAATTCTCCTTGCTGTTGCCTCTTTGATATGTTTTGATGCCATAATCATTTTTGGTGCCTTACTCATTTCTGAAAATTCTTACACTGACTAAAGTAGGCTGTGACATTATCCATGGGTATAAAAATGTTGAAATGAATAAATCAGGCTACACAGGCTGCTATATTTTCATTTTTTTTACTTGATCCCAACACCCACAGACAGCTGATGATTTTAAGGAAGCCAAAAGATATTTTAGGAAGATCAACATGCCATGCCTACAGTAACAGCAGGCAATGGAGAATGGGAACTTCTTGGTGTAGTGCAGCACTTTGAAAGAACAGAACCAGAAGCTTAGAGGAGAGCAAAATAAAGAGGACAGCATCATTCTGATCAATCTGAGACTGAGAACAGAAGTGAAAATCCAAAATGTTCAGTCCAAGCTGACCAAATCCAAATAGCCAATAGAAAAAAATCTATCTGTGCCACTGTAGCGCCCTGTGAGGAAATAAAACATGCCAGGCAACATTTTCTTGATGCAGGCAAAAGACTAGTGAACTTTACTGAACGTGACTCAAAACTCAAAAATGCACAACTGTTGCCTCTCAACTCACCACCCCACCTCGTCCCACACTGCAGTGCGTGTGAATTATGTCCTTCCTGTGTGGATAGCGCTTTGAGTACTGAGAAAAGCGGTATATAAATGTAATGAATTATTATTATTATTATTATTATTACAGTGGGATGGTGCCTCCAGCTGCTACACAGGCCCCCAAGAATTCGCATGCACAGGCATCGTTCTCTTGGTCAGGGCACGCATTATATGCCCAGTCTGACTGCGGGTAGACAGGGATGGGACCTGACCTGGAGAACTAACATCCACACACTCAGTAAGCAAAGGTGTGTCAGGGGAAACAGATGCCAGGTCACCAATGGGGGCCAGAAAAGAGTTGGAAAATGTGAGAGAAATCTGCGTGTGTAGGCTCGGGGTGATTAACTGAGACTATCTGCTGTTTGCCACCGATGTCAAGCACAAATGCTTTGTCTCCGTGTTCCAGGAATTGGAAAGGGCAGTCTTAAAGTGGTTTCAGTGGGTCACAACATGTCTCATGACGGACAAACAGAAATTTTGCTGATTGCAGTTGGCATGAAAACCAGCAGTGAGGCGTGCCATGCTGGGTGGGAGGCACCGGCTTGAAGTTGAGTGCTGTGTCTGGGATGCGGTCCTGGGGAAAGAACACTGTGGAATAAAATCCCTGGGCATTTAGAGAGGCTGACCAAACACCAGTTTGGCGGAAGAGACATGCAGATCCTCTTTAAGAGCTATACGTAGTGCCAACTGCACCCACAGCAGACGGTCTACCCAGTTGACTTTACTGACTAGTGAAATTGCTCACAAAGGCTGTTAGCTTAGGTGTGGTAGGTAGTGGGATGGTGCAGTATCATCCTAAGGTCCTGTGCCATTGCAGCCCATAGCTGTGAAGTGAACTGCATGCCTCTCTGGAAGTGATGTGGTAGGGCATGCCAAACCGTGCAACCCAAGTGCTGATAAAAGCCCTGGCTACTTCTGCCGCAGTCGTGGACATCAAAGGGACAGCTTTGGGCCAACTGGTAGTCCTGTCAACAACATTCAGCAGGTGTGTAAAACCATGAGAAGAAGGAAGGGGGTCTACCAGGTATATGTGAATATGGTCGAAATGGTGAGCAAGCACCGAGAAAGGGGTCAGTGGGGCTTTAAAATTAGCTTTCTGGCATGCTACATAAGTTGCTGCCCATCCCAGAATGTCTTCTTTGAGGCCCTGCCAAACAAATTTTTACCACCAAATGTTGAGATGCCTGCTGCCCTGGGTGTGAGAGGTTGTGTAGGGTGTCAAAAATCTCCAGTTGTTGGGGACAATTGGGTGTGGGCAAACAACACCAGAGCTTGGCAGAAATGCTGTCCTACTGCACCTCGGACAACTGCAGTATGATTTCTGCTGAGTGAAGACTCTGGACCTCAGTGTCATTAGTTTGGTCAGCTAAAACCTGGGAGTAGTCAATTTCAATGTGTATGGCAGGAAGTGCGGCCCAAGAGAGACAGTCAGCCACCACATGGTTTATAGCCATGACATGTCAAACGTCTGTTGTGGACTGTAATATGTAGGCCAGGTGCCGTTGCTGCTGTGCAGACCAGGGCTCAGTGGCTTTGGAAACTGTGAGGACTAGTGGTTTGAGGTTGACAAACGCAGTAAATGGCCAGCCTTTGAGCAAGAAGCAGCAATGCTGAATGGCCAGATACAAACTCAGTAGTTCAGGGTCAAAAGTGCTGCACTTGCATTCGTTGGGTCGTAAACATCTGCTGAAAAACATCAATGGCTGCCAAGTATCATTAGCCCACTCTTCAAACACCACCCCAACTACATGGTCCAAAGCACCAATTGTAAGAGCAAGTCGCGCGTCAGGTTACTTAAGCTAAAGTGCGCTTGATGTTAGTTTTTTGGACTACATGACTGCGGACTTTGCAGACTGGCCCTGTAGTGCCTCATATAAAGGTTGCATCATGAGGGCTGCCTGAGGAATGAAGTAATGGTAGAAAGTGACCATGCCAAAGATTGCCTGAAGGGTGCATACTGTGTGGTGTTGTGGAAAATCAGAGACAGCAGAGACTTTGGAAGGCAAATGAATCACAAGCTACTTTGAAATGTGATGTCCCAGGAAGTGTATGACAGGTACTCTAAACTGGCATTTAGCAGGATTGATAATCAACCTGTGCAGGCTAAGGCACTCAAACAAGGCAACCAAGATGTTGTCTAGGTAGACAAAAAGGAATTCAAAATCACTGAGGACAGAGTCCATCAACCTCTGGATTGTTTGTGCAACATTTTTAATAGTATACGCAGGAATTCAAACAATCCAAAGGGGGTGATGACTGCCATTTTGGGGACGTCTGCCAGGTGTAAAGGTATTTGTTGGTAGCTGCGGACGAGGTCCACCTTTGAAAATATTATTTTTCCTGAGACCTATGCTGAGGAATCCTGTATATGTGGATTTGGGTTGCAGTCCAGGACTGTGTGATCATTCATGTGACAGTAATCACCACACTGCTGGAAACCAGCACCTGCTTTGGGCACAGTATAGAGGGGCAATGCCCACGGCTGTTTGATCACCGTACAACTTCCACAATACGAGTGTAACGGTGGACCAGTAGTGGAAATGCAATGATTCATAACATGCTTGGTTTCTGTTGTGGAAAAAGTGGGTGAGTAAAGCTGGGAAAATTCACTCCGTACCAGCAGCCTTTTCCAGTTTCTTGATTCCTGGAGATGAGGCCAGGGATATGCACACCATAAGGGTCATGCTGGTAAGCACTGAGTATCGTCCATGTCGTGTGATTATCAAGATTGACAAAGTGGGCGTCATACCACCAGAACAATCACAACACACTTTTCACAACTCAATAAAATGTCTGCACGTGACAGGAACACTGCAAAAAAACTAGAAAAAAATTTGAAAAAGAAGTTGGTTTTACTTTTATTTTGCAATAAAATAAAATAAATAAATAAATAAAACCCGCCATTTGGGTAAATAAAATTTACTTGACACGATTTCTTAAAATAAGCTAAATAATATTAAATACAACTTTCATAATAAGTCAAAAAATCTGACAATAAGGAAAACAAGATTTAATGGCTTGATATAAAAACTTTTCACTTGCTTAGATTTCAGTTTTTCCATTGAAACGAGTCTGGTGATATTTTTCCCCAGAAAATTGCATTTAAACACTAAATAACTGGCATAATTATTGCAGGAAAACACTCCCAATCAGGACCTACACATCTTTATTCCATGTCAGTGGCATGGATTTCACTGGATGCAAAACAACAACAACATTTATTTATATAGCACATTTTCATACAAATAATGTAGCTCAAAGTGCACTACAATGTATGCAATTTTTTGTGAAGTGAAACTCCATGTTTCTCTATGAACTTAAAACCAACAGCGGTCTTGTCACTCTGTCTATCTGATGGGGTACCTCATGTACTTACCCCCCACAGTATTTGTCCAAAAACAAACCTTCTTACCTCCTGTATCATTTTTAATTCCTCTGGATTCTCTACAACCAACCAAGCTCTTGCCAACACTAGTCCTCCCAACTCCAAGCTCCAAACCCTTGCCAGAAATCATTTCAGGGTCAAAACCAGCCTTTGGTACTTCAACTGTGTTTCTCTGGGGGTCTCACATATCCCTGCTGGCCTCTCATCCAGTACATAAGTGACCAATATTGTGCCTATGATGAAAAGAGCACATCACAAGAGCAGAAAGAAAAGGGACTGGAAGAAAGATGGGCATCAGGAGCCAAAAAAAAGACCGTAAACAGAAAGACTGAAACCGACGTGCCCTTAAGTTGGGGTCCTGCTTGGTGTGTGACAGGACAATAAACACGGTATATGTTCATGTGCAGTCACTGCTTCTAATTGCATACCTATGGATTTATTTCTGTTATTTATCTTTACCATTTCAAGATGTATTCATGATTGTGAAAACAAAACAGTATATTTTGAGTGCAAAGATACTCTGCGTACAGCAGACATGTTAAATAAAGAAGTGTCTTGATCTAATTGCTCAATTCATGGAGCAGATTGTTACATAAATATTTATTTTCTGATTTTCAGTAGTGGCAGACATTGATTCAAAGTGCTGTGCAAAATCATATCATTATTTCGTTTCTCAAATCTGTAATGAGATACTGTATGTATGCATCACCAAAGTACTGAAACAAAGTATATATAAACTGCTCAAAAAAATTAAAAAACACTTTGAAAACACATCAGATTTCAATGGGAAAAAATCCTGCTGTTAATTTATACTGATATGGACTGGATAATGTGTTAGGAACAAAAGGATGCCACATCATTTGATGGAAATGAAAATTATCAACCTACAGAGGGCTAAATTCAAAGACACCCCGAAAATCAAAGAAAAAAAATGATGTGGATTTAGGTCAGGCGAGCATGGGGGCCAGTCAATGGTATCAATTCCTTCATCCTCCTGGAACTGCCTGCATACTCTCGTCACATGAGGCCGGGCATTGTCATGCACCAGGAGGAACCCAGGACCCACTGCACCAGCATAGGGTTTGACAATGGGTTCAAGGATTTCATCCTGATACCTAATGGCAGTCAAGGTGCCGTTGTCTGGTCTGTAAAGGTCTGTGTGTCCCTCCATGGATATGCCTCCCCAGACCATCACTGACCCATCACCAAACCAATCATGCTGAACGATGTTACAGGCAGCATAACGTTCTCCACGGCTTCTCCATACCCTTTCATGTCTGTCACATGTGTTCAGGGTGAACCTGCTCTCATCTGTGAAAGCACTGAGTGCCAGTGGTGGACTTGCCAATTCTGATATTTATTGTATGGCAAATGCCAATTGAGCTCCACAGTGCTGGGCAGTGAGCACAGGGCCCAATAGAAGATGTCGGGCCCTCAGGCCACCCTCATGAAGTCTGTTTCTGATTGTTTGGTTGTTTGGTTAGCGATGTTCACACCAATGGTCTGCTGGAGGTCATTTTGGAGAGCTCTGGCAGTGCTCATCCTGTTCCTCCTTGCCCAAAAGAGCAGATACCGGTCCTGCTGATGGATTAAGGACCTTCTACGGCCCTGTCCAGCTCTCCTAGAGTAACTACCTGTCTCCTGGAATCTCCTCCATGCTCCTGAGACTGTGTTTGGAGACACAGCAAACCTTCTGGCAATGGCACGCATTGATGTGCCATCCTGGAGAAGTTGGACTACCTGGGAAACCTCTGTAGGGTCTTGGTATCGCCTCATGGTACCAGTAGTGACACTGACCATAGCCAAATGCAAAACTAGTGAAAAAACAGGCAGAAAAGATGGGAAGGGAAAAATGTCAGTGGCCTCCACCTGTTAAACCATTTCTGTTTTGGGGGTTGTCTCATTGTTGCCCCTCTAGTGCACCTGTTGTTAATTTCATTAACACCAAAGCAGCTGAAACTGATTAACAACCCCCTCTGCTACTTAACTGACCAGATCAATATCCCAGAAGTTTTATTGACTTGATGCAATACCCAACTAGTCATTAATGTGGACCACCTCTGCATCCATTCCCTGGCTAATGACTGGACACAGAGGCTCTTCGGTGTGGCGAATGTCAATAACCAATTCCTTGGTTTTGCTGATGTAAAGTTGCAGATCACCTAATTCCTATTCTCTGTCTGACCCCCCTCCCCCCCAAACAATACACCCCAGAAGTGCAAAATCATCTGAGGATCATCCCTGGTGTCATATTTATAGTCAGAGCTACACAGAGTGAAGAGAAAAGGAGACAGGACTGGTCCTTGTGGTGCTCACATCTGAATCCTTAAGTCTCACAAACTGCAGTCTGCCTGACAGATAGTCCATTAACCCGGACACCATAGGCTCATCTACCTGCACATCTCAGAGCTTACCCTTTAAGAGGGATGGCTAGGATGAACTATTAATTTCCTGTCAAGGCAAACAGATTTATTCTGCAAAAGAGAATTTAGATTGGAAGAGTAACTTTAACTGAACTCTGACCTTCTAACTAGCACTTAGCATGTTTGTCCTTCTGTTTCTGATACCTAAATTCAGTTGTCAGACTCCATTATAGTTTTGTGAGCAGTACTTTTGAAACACATATTTGCTATCATCTTCTAGGGAGAACAATGGGCTGTTCATTTTGGTGTGCCATTTGGATATTGGCCCTCAAGAACAAAGTAGCAGATGAGAAAGTAGCAGCCACAGACAGAGAGATAAAACATATGGTGATCAAGCTGCATACTGGTCAAGCTCTTCCAAGATTTTGCTCTCAATACACTTAACAGGATAAAACTGATACTGACAAATGCTGTTGCTTTCCCAAAGCCCTAAAGGTAAATACAGTTTCAAGTAATGCAAACTTACTGAACTGCCAGCACTGCCGGGGAGATGCACTAGTAATTATGCTTGTGTAATTACCAGATCTGTGTACTGCGGAATGCATATTAAATCATTATCCGTCCAGGTTTAAATAAGTACAGTTATTTGCCAACAGTGTCCTCCATGTGTACTAATTAGATATTTAGTTGTAAATAAATGGTGCATGTTTGGGGCCATATTTCTTCTCATTAAAATGCTGGTCATAATGCAGCTCTCTTTGATGAACGATTGAGGTGATCTTGAGGGCAGGGTATTAAATAATTGCGGAATGATCATATTCTTTTCAGATTTCCAAGCACTTGTTCACTAGATGTCTAAAAGTGCAAGATTACTTAAATAGTTTATGATACCGTGACTTCATGTCATCTTTACTGGTTTTTAATTCTGCTCTTAGTGGATCATTTGCACCTCCTTTCCACATATCCCAGCCAATCCTTATAATAAATAGCACCTTGGGCAGCTTCTTTCTAAGTGTAGTAGTAAGGAAACTCATCTTCTAAGATGAGTTTAGCAATGATATGGTAGGCACAGCATTTATTGTTAGGTGAAGTCATATCCTCAGATCTCAAATATTCAGATTCATTCAGCTTAATGGGCTGGGGGCTCTGCCGCTGTTCATTCTGAGTCAAGTTTGCACCTTCTCTGCACTCAACTGGTTTGTCTCCTACTGTAATCACAAGACCTTTTTTGTTATCATTAGAAATCAGTTCTCGTCATCTGCTGTTATTTCATCTGGAGTCCCACTTGGCTCTATTTTAGGGCCTGTTCTCTTTTCAATTTATTTGGCTACCTTCAGGGCAGATTATTAGGAAACACAACATTTCCTTTCATTTCTACGCTTATGATATTCAAGCTTTGCGTGTCTGTGAAACTTAACAATGCCTGCTCTTTGAAGACCCTTTTTTGACTGCTTTGGGCAGATTAAAGAAAAGTTGGCAAATCATTTTCTCCTGCTGGGTGAAAATAAATCAGAAGCGATTTTGTTTGTTCTGCCTAAAATTATTGCAAGACTCTCTAAAAGCCTAGAGCACTTGCCAATGGAAGCCAAGCCACAGGTTACAAATCTGGGGGTGATTTCTGATTTTGGACCTCAAATTTGAAAAACCAGTAAACTCGGTTTTTAAGGGGAGATCTCTAAGGGTGAAAGTGACATTGTCATTTACTGATTTAGAGAAAATGATCCATGCATTTATAGCTCCCTGTTTGTAATTCTTGGTTTATGGGTATCAGTCAGTCATACCCCTTTGTTAAGTCTGCAAATTTTCCAGAATGCTGCAACAAGGTTATTGACTGGCATTAAAAAAGCAGCCACATCACTCCAGTTATAGCTTCCCTTCATTGGCTTCCAGTTCATTTTAGGATTCATTTTTAACTTCTACTTTTTGTTTTTAAAGCATTCAATGGCTTGGCCACACCTTTATGTGAATGTGAATTTCTCCTTGGGATTAATAAAGTATCTATCTATCTTTATATTGACTTGGTATGGTCATCATGTCAGCTGTTATTAGATGTTCTTCAATCTCGGTTAAAACATAAGAGGGATCATGCTTTTGCAGTAGCTGCCCCCAAGACTGTGGAACAGCCTACCCCTCAATACTAGAGTTACTCCTTCTGTTACTGTTTCTAAATGTACTCACTAAAGTCAACTTTTTGATTAGGTTTTGAGACTGTCTAGATGCATGTTATTCTATTTTTTGCTTTTTTTGTCTTAATATGTCTGTTTTAATAATTATATTGTCCTATTCCTTGACTTTTAAATTTCATATGTACAACATTTTGGCTAACACAATGTTGGGTTTAAATATGCTTTACAGTATAAATAAAATGTGTTTGATTCTCTGAAATCCACCTTTGATGAAAAACCTCATAAGTTGAGTTTTCTCCCCTTTTTTAACATTCACCTAACTTTGATGTCCAGTGTTTCACACAAATTTGGCGCACTGAGCAACACCATCCCTCTGTTTATCTCAGCGTTCTTAATAGATGTCAGTTTTTCAAAATCTTCCATCTGACTGGCCAAGGCTGGCAGAGCTGTGCTATAATCTGTTTTTCACCTGCATTATTATCATTCTTTAATATTATTTATTGTATCAGTATGCTGCTGCTGAAGAATGTGAATTTCCCATTGGGATTAATAAAGTATCTATCTATCTATCTATCTATCTATCTATCTATCTATCTATCTATCTATCTATCTATCTATCTATCTATCTATCTATCTATCTATCTATCTATCTATCTATCTAATCCTTCAGAACTTCACCTTCCACTCTGCTGCTGGGTTGATGCTCTTCTAATGGCCCTGTCCAGCTCTTCTTGTGTAACGGCCTGCCTTCTGCTCTTGAGACTATGCTGGAAGACACAGCAAACCTTCTTGTGACGGCGCCTATGGATGTGCCATCATGGAGGAGCTGGACTACCTGTGTGACCTGAATCAGTTGCAGTTACTGCCTCCTGCTACCAGTAGTGATAAAGGCACTAGCAAAATGCAGAACTAGAGGAAAATCAGTCAAGATGGAGAAGGAGAGAGCAATAATCTGTGGCCACCAGCTGCAAAACCATTCACTTTTTGGGGTCGTCTTGCTGTTGCCTCTGTAGTGCACCTGTTGTCACTTTCATTTGCACCAAAGCAGGTGAAGTTGATTCACAATCGCTTAGGCTTCCTAACTGGACATATTGATATCCCTGAAGCTTAACTGACTTAGACTGTGATGATTAAGTGTTCTCTTTATTTTTTTAATCAATAACTAAGGAACTGGGCTCTCTGGGCAATGTCTTCAGGGACTGAATGAAGACTGCATGATCCCACCCAGGTTGTATAAATCTTCATATCTTCTTATATAATACGATACCGTGGCTGTCTGTTTGTCTGTTCAGGATTTTAAATCACCTGTAGCTCACAAACCGTTTGAACTATTGAACTGAAATTTGGTACACATATACTACGTGACATCTACTATCCACTTTTGGGGTGATGATTGACCTCCAAGGTTATTCCTCTTTTTATTTTTATTTTATTTTATTGTAGAATCAACTCTCAGCAGTGGCCAGCAGGGTGGCTGTGTGACGCATGCGTACGGGTACCGTTCTCATCCCTACCACCTTCGCCGTCACTTCCCCTACCTCTTCATATCTTAAATCATTCTTGAGATAGATCAAGATTTAAGTGCCAGCTTAAGTGAAAAATTAAGAAAAACGTACTAAGTTATTGCAACACAAACACTGACTTAATCAGTTTTAACGTGAAAAGACGTCGATGGAAGAAGAGGAGATGCGGGCCACTAGGGTGAAGAAAAGAAGAGCTGCTCAGGAAGCAGCAAGCGCATCAACCTCTGAGAAAATGAATGCTAAACGTACAGAGAAAGAGTGTGAAAACTGTGAACACTCAAGTCAAGTGTATTCACTGCACATTATCGTGCAGTACGCCATTACTCGTTGCTTATATTTATTGCTATTAGATATTAAGCAAATACATATATTGTTAAAGTAAAAGCTTAAACTCAATGCCTCTGTTTGATTATTGATTACTAACATAGTCAAGAGGCTAGGACTGATCACTGCTTGTCTAGCTGTGGTCCCTTCAGGGCACAAAGGATACTCGGGTGAATCTTTCTACTGGTGGTGAGCTGGTCTGAAGGAAAAGTTTGGAAACAAATGACAGTCCCAGTCAATGAGCATGCAGGCCATCTATTAGAGATCCTTAGGATTCAATACGTTGGTTGAATAGATACAGTGAGACAGGTAAGAGGCTATAGATAACAGTCACACACACACCTTACATTTCTTCCATTCCCCACATGAAAAAGAGCCTAAGAGGTTAGTTGGCATCTTTTATGGTAGGCAGAAATCACCAGTGACCTGAGAGCACAATAAGAGATGCTGAATCACAGTTTTTCTTTCAAGCTGAACTAATCATAGTATGTTAAAAGTGAAATCAACAGAAGAGCACATGTAGGGGCCAAAAACAACTAATCATGATTCATGTTTCTGTTGGGTTGAGCTGCAGGCTTCACTAAATGTGCTTTCTGGCAACAGCTGGCAACTAATGCCTCAATATCATTGTTGGGAATTAGGAAATAACTGCTTAGTGGGTGTTCTTGCTTCTCATATTCTCAATGCCTTTCACCCTTAATAACCCTAAATGTACAGGTTGTGAAGAATGTGCCCATTTGTGCATTCATTTCTTTATTTTTTCTAACTACTACTTTTTCAAGCTTAAGTTCAGAAATGTTTTTTAGAGCATGTCTGGAATACCAAGTATTAACCTAGTTCTTTTTCAGAGAAATCAGTGCGGAATAACCTTGCAATGTCCAACATTTCAGGATATAGGTCTACTATCTGAAAGAGACAAACTAGCACACATTTTAGCCCACTGACCGTTTGTAATTTCTTTAGTGCACTGACACTTCAGTGCTAAAGGTCTTCATGAAGGATGGAGACAAAGCAGCTGGTCAGGAGTTAGACTTGACAGAAGGTATTATCCATTAAGAGGCAAGGTTCTGCAGGGGTAGCTGTTTAAATGTTACCTTATAAATACACATACATATATAGAGTATAGTGCATTTATTGTATATGCGTGCATGTGTATCAGAGTGTGTGTGCATATTACACAGGAAAAGAAATTACGTAAAGCAGAAATGCTTTCACAAATAATAAAATGAACAGCTTTCTAAACTGTTTTAAAAAATGTTACTGTAAAGGGCAGTAAATGAACGTAAACTGAGTTTGATCACTCTTTACTTTTTTAGTTATATAAGTAAATCACCTACTGCTTTGCCCCATGCCTCTTGGAAAACTTGGCCCAGTTCTTCTGCAGAATTCAGCTGTCTTGTTTGCTTCTCTCTGTCCTGGTAATCCCAGAAAGCTCAGTCATGTTGAGATCAGAGCTCTGTAGAGACCATACCATCTGTAGCTGAACTCCTTATTCTTCTTTTTCCTGATGACAATTCTTTATGACCTTGGCCTGCAGAATGAAGATGTGTCCGATTAGAAGCCTCCCTGCTGGTATTATGTGATGGATGAGTATCTGTTTGTACTTCTTAGCATTCTGATCACTAATTTAATTTGAGGAAATACAGTCCCAGACCTGCTTTTCTGTTAACTCCAAACACTCACCCATGTACACAAGCACCACCCAGCTCTTCTATGTACAAACCGCCTGAACCAAAAATTTCTAATTTTTACTTGTCTGTCCAGAGCACCTACTGCCAATCCATACCTCTGTCCTTGCTTTTTGTACATAGGTGAATCTCTTGCCTTTGCTTACACATTAAGATCACTTCTGACAAGGCTTCTCTAAACTGTAGAGGGGTGTACTTCAGTTTTAGTACTTTCTGTGATTTCAGAGTACATATCAGTCCTGGATGTATTTCACCCTGCTCGCTACACTCATATAACCCGAGGCCAGCGCTACATGCCGTTGTGAAGAGGGGGTTGAACGCACCCCGAAGAAAACACAGTCGCTCTTCCGAAACCCCTCTTAATTGGTGATATAAAGGAAAACAAATAACAGTTGTTTATTTTAACCTCTTATTTGCTAGATCAGCTGCTGGCTTGCTGCTGCTACAGTGCCTCGTGATCTGCATTTCGTGTGGCGTTTCAAACATTTAACAGCCTGTACAGCAGCTGTCCTTTTGTCTCACTGCCTTGTCTCTCTTGTCCCCCAGACATCCTCAAACACTATGCAATCTCTTTTCGCTGTTCCGTTATTTCACCGAATAATATTTTCTGTTTGTATGCGCTAATGCTCTCTTTACTCTCATTTTTTTTGAGACTTTTGAATTTTCCTATCTCCGTTATCTCTAACCTGCTCTTCATGTGTATCATGGGACTTGCTTCCAAAGGTTATAAGTATGACGTGACTTGTCCGTCTCATGGGATGTGAAAGTGTCTCTCTGTCTCTCTTCAAAAGATCTCTTTTCCAAAGATCACATCTCGTCACAGGAAAAAAGTCTCGTACTGTCATAAGATTTTTTTTATAATATATATATATATACAGTGGAACCTCGGTTTGCGAGCATAATTTGTTCCGGAAACGCGCTCGTAGTCCAAAGCACTCGTATATTAAAGTGAATTTCCCCATAAGAAATAATGGAAATTCAGATGATTTGTTCCACAACCCAAAACTATTCATATAAAAATGATTAATACAAAATATAAAGTAAAAATACATAAAACAAATTAACCTGCACTTTACCTTTGAAAAGAATCATGGCTGGTGTGAGTGAGTTTCTAAACTCTTGTGGGATTGCACCCAACGGGACGACACGCGGAAGAGCGTCCCAAAGCAATCGCAGTCTCCCAGCGCTGTAGCAGTTCGCCGTAAAAGCAAATCCAAAAAGATCACGGACATGCTATAAGCGCCTGCCGTTGATGGGTGATACAAGGAGCAAGGAACATTATAAATGTGCAGGACCCTGCCTGATTGCTGTGTCTGTGTATAAATAACCATGCTGTTGCTGTTTCAAGCTGAATAAAGCTTGTGTTGCTAAAGTACTGAGACTCAGCTTCTTGTTTTAGGGTGCAAGACGAGGACTCGCACGTCACAGCACACACGCGCGAGCGCTCATGTGTGTTGTGTGTGCTCACGCGCGCGTGCACACACAAATACACACACACTCGAGTGAACGAGCACACACACATGCGCGCGCACACACAGTCGCAATGCTAATGCTGTAGTAAACAGTATACGCTCATATGGATGTTGACTATATGAGTGAGGCACGCCAACTCAGACGGAGAATAGGAGATGATTGCCCACAATCCCGCAGCGAGAGAGAGAGAAGAACCATCAGCTCAGCTGTGATCACATGACGCTCAGCAGACAAAGCGTATACATACTACTCGAAATGCAAGACCTCGCTCGTTTATCAAGTCAAAATTTATTAAAAATTTTTGCTTGTCTTGCAAAACACTCGGAAACCAAGTTACTCGCAAACCGAGGTTCCACTGTATGTATAGTGGAACCTCGGGTCACGACCGTAATTCGTTCCAAAACTCTGGTCATAACCTGATTTGGTCGTGACCCGAAGTAATTTCCCCCATTGGATTGTATGTAAATACAATTAATCTGTTCCAGACCGTACGAACTGTATGTAAAAATATTTTTTTAAAGATTTTTAAGCACAAATATAGTTAACTATACCATAGAATGCACAGCGTAATAGTAAACTAAATGTAAAAACATTGAATAACACTGAGAAAACCTTGAACAACAGAGAAAATTAACATTGCAAGAGTTCTTCCTATAGCCTTACGCTGTAAACACTTTTTTTTAATGAGTTTTAAGCGCAGGGAAAAAAATGAACATGTGAAAAATCCGTAATTTAATAAACAGCCAAGAAAAGTAACATTGCAACAATGCATGCTACGAACCGATCGCTGTAAACAGAAGTGAAGTGGAGGTTAAAATCCAAAAGAAAAAAGTCTTCATTAAATACAACGAGGTTAAAACAATGCTCGAATCAGTCTCTTTAAAAACAAGCCATTCTTTAACTGCCTTCTCTGCCTTAGGCGGTCAGCCCTCTCTCTCGCGTGCATCTCTCTCTCTTTCGTGAGCGCGTGTGTGTGCGTGCATCTCTCTCGTGCGCTCGCTCGTTCGCTGCACAGGGAGAGACTGAACATGTGCAGAAATCATCGGCGCGCACAAACCGAAAGGGAAACTGGCTTGTTCGTATACCGAGTGTGTGGTCGTGAACAGATGCAAAAGTTTGGCAAACTTTTTGGTCATAACCCGATTTGTACGTGTTCAGAGACGTTCGTGAACCGAGGTTCCACTCTGTGTATATATACAGTATATATATATATATATATATATATATATATATATATATATATATATATATATAGAGAGAGAGAGAGAGAGAGAGAGAGAGAGAGAGAGAGAGAGAGATCTTATTTATATAAAATCTAACGGGTGTCTGTCTGTCCGCTTTTCACGAGAGAAGTACTTAACGGATTTAGATCAGGTTTTTTTTCTATAATTTGCCTGAACATTACGATTTTGCGACTTCTTTCATTGCACTATGTATCATAGTTCACGTGCGGTACAGATTTATCTGTGCAAATCCGAGAGATGAACAGCGGGCTGAGGGGAAGGGGGGGGCCCTCTTCACTCACGTGTAAGCCTAGGGGTGTATCTTACAGCCACATAGCTAGTGAACAAGAAAACTACTTAACGGATTTAGATCAAGTTTTTTATACAATTTGCTCGAACATTCTGTTTTTTTTCTCTCATCGTGCTAAGAATCATAGTTTGCATGTACTGTAGAAGCGATATATTCACATTAATCTGAGACAGAGGCTGTGGGCCGAGGAGAGGCGGAAGCATGACATCAGGAGTGAAGTGCTGGTCAGGGCCCTCCTCATTCTCCTTTTTCACTATTATGTGGGCAGAGCCGCGGGGCATGGCTACTATATATATATATATATATATATATATATATAGAGAGAGAGAGAGAGAAAGAGAGAGAGTGTGAATATTGAGAATATATATAGATATAGATATATATTTACAGTAGGTGCAGAAAGTACTCAGACACCTTCACTTCTTGCACACTTTATTGTGTTGCAGATTTCATTTTAAATGCATGCATTTTCTGTGTTTGCTGTTCAGTCTATACACAGTAAGCCATAATGACAAATATATTTTCAAAAAATGAAATCTTTCTTTCATAGAAATATTCAGACCCTTTATTCAGTACATTGTAGAAGCCCCATTGGCAGCAATTACAGATTCAAGTCTTTTTGGGTATGACACACCTGGATTTGTGCAGTTTATCCCATTTTTCCTGGCAGATCCTCTCAGGCTTTATTAGATTGGATTGAAAGTGTCCATAAACTGCCATCTTCAGGCCTCTCCACACATGTTCTATGGAGTTTAAGTCCAGGCTGAGCTACTCCAGGACAGTCAGAGACTTGTCCCAAAGCCACTTCAGTGTTGTCTTGGCTGAATGCCTTGGGTCATTGTTTTGTGGAAAGTTGCACAAGTCTGAAATTGTGTGCACTCTGAAGCAGGTTTTCTTCATGGACCTTTGTGTATTCAGCTGCATTCATCCTTCCCTCAACTCTGACCAGTCTCCTCCCTTTCCCTGTCTCTCAGAGAAGCTCTGCCATAGCATGATGCTGCTACCACCATTCTTTACCACAGGGATGGTATTAGGCAGGTCATGAGCAGTGACTGGTCTTCACCAGACATTGGAGTTGTGCCCAAAGTTTAATTTTTGACTCCTTAGACCAGAAAATCATTTTCCTCATGATCTCAGAGCCACTTAAAAACTGTTTAGCACACTCTATGTAGTTTATTCAAGAGTGACTACTGCCTAACCTTTGTACCATAAACACCTGATTGATAGGGAACTGCTGAGATGGTTGTCCTTCCAACAAGTTCTCCTATCTCAGCAGAGGACTTCTGAAGCTCTGTTTGAGTGACTATTGGGTTCTTGGTCACTTCTCTGACAAAGTGCAATCAGGCTCAATTTGGCCAAACAGCCAAATCCGGGAAGAGTCCTGATGTTTCCAAATTCTTCCATTTCACATTTACTGAGATCACTGTGTTCCTGGGAATACTCAAAACTTTAGAAATTGTTTTATACCTTTGCACTTCTTTCTGCCTCACCAGAATTTGATCATGGAGATCTACAGAGTGTTCCTTGGGCCCTGACATGTAGTGTGAGATACGGGACCTTATATACACAGGTGGGTGTGTGTCTCGCTCAACGATGTTCAATCAATTCTGTTTTCCACAGGTGGACTCCAATCAAGTTCTAGACACATGTCACCAATAATTAAAACAAACAGGGGGCACCTGAGATCAAGTTGGGTCTGAATACTTATACGAAGGATTGATTTCAGTTTTCCAATTTAAATAAATTTGGAAACTTTTCTGAAAACATATTTTTACTTTGTCATTATGGATTATTAACTGTGGAATGATAGTCAAAATGGTCAATTTGTCAATTAAAAGTGCAATTTACAGCAAACTAAAGTGTGCAGATATTGAAGGGGTCTTTAGCTGTCCCCAAACCCAGAATAACATCACTGAAGCCAAAAATTACAACAAATGTGTGTTTTGACATAAACAAGGGAGAGATGTTTACAAGGAGTAAAACAAAGCATCATTGTAACAAGGAGACAATAAATCCTGCAGTTCCTCTGAGCATAACCAAACTGACTTGGCTTGGCTTGAGTTGAGCCATTTTTTAAAAAAAAAAACAAGCTAATCCACAAATACTGCAAATACACAAACCCTGTTTTGGGAAGAACGGTCTTTGCATGACATGATTTTGACAGGCTAGTAGTGAATATTTTTCTTAATAATTTTGCCTAGTTTGATACGGGGTGGCTAAACTGAATTAGGACGTTTGATAATGAATGCATGTAACAAAGCTACAGACATACTGTAAAGCTTATAAGTTCCTCTAACAAGATCAATGTTCCCAAACAACTGTTTATCATTGTGCTGGGGATTTCATGATTGAATGTGTCTAATCTTACCATTTTCCTCTAGGTATTCTTAAACGTTTCAAAATGGTGAAGTTTTATTTTTTTCATATTAGTAGCACTACTTTAGTCGAAAATTAACTTGTCTGTCTTTATTGGCAATAACTCCAAATCGACCTCTTATTATTAGAAATCTGTGTTCAGCCGTTGAGCTGGTCGTAAGGTCAGAACATAACAAAGCTCATAATTTTAAAGACTCCTCGGAATACCCTGGCAGAAAGTCTCATCAGCATGTGAAGCTCTTTCTGATTATTATTTTATTATTATTAGGTAAATGCAGCACAGAGAGCAAGGGCAGCCAGAGATGGCAGGCAGATAAAAAGATCTGTCAAGTTAGACCCCAGAGGAGCAGCACTGGCTTGCTGATATATTTCAGATATCATTGTTAACACAGGACAGCAAATCAGATTCTAGACCACCATGCCAAGAACTGTAGAGGTCAAGGGCCCAAATTGCATATCTATTGAAATTCAGGAGGCTGGCAGAATCCACTAGGATATGTTCAAACCTCCTCATCCCCCAGACAGGGCACAACCAGAAACAATGAAATATTCAGTGAGCCATTCTCCAAAGAGCACAGAATTCATCTCTGCATGACTGATATCACGATGAGGCATCATCTGTGTAACACGGGGCAATCTCCAAGTGGAAAAAACAAGTGGCGTGTGCAATGAGATAGATAGATAGATAGATAGATAGATAGATAGATAGATAGATAGATAGATAGATAGATAGATAGATAGATAGATAGATAGATAGATAGATAGATAGATAGATAGATAGATAGATAGATAGATAGATAGATAGATAGATAGATAGATAGATAGATAGATAGATAGATAGATAGATAGATAGATAGAATTACATGTTTCTTAACAAATATTGTGAAGATGAACCTATTCACCAAGGCTAGAATGCCAGTTACTTGAGAAAGTACACTAGAACTCAATCACTGACAACTGACTGTGGAATATACAGTTGGGGAAATTTGACCTTATGATGAGGTAGATGCAACTCTAAAAACTGGCAAAATAATCAGCTGGATGTTAAACGTAGCAGGCTACAAGGATGTATTTTTCGTGAAGGCAGCGGAATGGCACAGAGCCAGCTATGAATTGTCAGCTTGCTTGAGCTCAGTTTCCTCTGCGGTCCAAGCCTTTTCTTCCCTTCTGTTTGGCTACCAGTCTCCATTCACACTTAGGGTTACCTGTTCCTTTGCTCTTCCTCGATCTCCCATTTATCTGGCTTCTTAGGTGTGTGGCAAGGGAAAGATAGGGATTTCTTCCATTTGAGGCACAGGAAGGTTAGGTTTTTTGGAGAAAAGACCTGTTCCCAGTGGTTCTCTATAAGTTGGAAGGCATTGTCTTTCCAACGTCAGTGCCACTGTCCATTTCCCAGCTGTGAGTTGTTATTGTGTGGGCCATATCTGGGTATAGAGAGTGAAGAAGATCCTTAGAGTTATTGGGTTGTTTGCTCTCATTTTTCAGTCTTCCCTTATAGGCCTTGTGGGCTTCACTTTGGGATTGTTTTTGGTAACGGAGTTGCTGACCCTTGTAGTCCAGGATCTCCTTTGGCCCTGTAGGCTTTTGAGTTAGGCTTAGGATCTGGAGAAGTAGCTTCCTTGCCTCTAAGCTCTGAGAAAGAAAGAAGACCCTTACAGTTATTGGCTTGTTTTCTCTTAATCTTCAGTCTTTTCTTAGGCCTGGGTTAGGTCTTGGTAATGGAGCACTTATGCAAGTGTCACTGTTGGTGAACGTGGAGGAGAGGAGCAAGTCCAGTTTCCAAATAAGGGAACTGGTGGAGGAGTGTCATTTCACAGCAGGCTATAGCACTCTACAACAGGTTGGGTGAGGTGTGTCTGTTGTGACAGTAGATGCCATGGGTAATGCTAAAACGCAGTTAAATATGTGGTACACCCAGGAAACTCCCTGCGTCT
The DNA here is from genome assembly GCF_900747795.2 of Erpetoichthys calabaricus. Classification (NCBI taxonomy): domain Eukaryota; kingdom Metazoa; phylum Chordata; class Cladistia; order Polypteriformes; family Polypteridae; genus Erpetoichthys; species Erpetoichthys calabaricus. The sequence continues at coordinate 99,692,392 of NC_041397.2, read as the reverse complement.
GAGTGTGTGTGTGTCTTTTCCTCCTGGTACTCCATGCTTTGTGTTGAAGTGCTGTTAGGCTCCGGCCCCACCAACAACAATGAAGTGGATTAAGGCGGTTTGAAAATGTTATGTTACAAATAATCCTTGGCAGTCTTATGCTTCCCATGTCAACAGAGCAAACAAATAAAAAAAATACAGGAGGCTGCGTTTGAGTGGGATTGCATTCATGAAATGTGTCTATTCTTCACATGCCAACGTGGGTTTTTCTCCTTTTATTTCTGCTGTCCTAACACATCTCAAAAACAAATTGGCCTTGCATGTACAGTATGTGTGTGTGGGTGGGCCTTGCAGTGGGTTGGGTTGCAGGTGAAAAGGCAACCCTGAAATGAATTAAGTAGGTTTGAAAATGAACAGATGACTGAATACAAAGAAATAAGTATATAGAGTTTTATTAGTATGTGTTAGATATTGCTGTTGTGATACGATCTGAATTCTGAATACGGTTTCTGAATAAAGCAAGAAGAATCACAATCTGCTTGGTCTCTTGATTGTCTTCATGCAGTGAAGAGTTGTTGCCACAGAAGCAGCAGCAGTCATTTTCTGTTGATTCATATGAGAAAGTATTGCTTTGAGGGCTTTTTAGAAAACAGCCTGGCAGCCTCTCACCATTCCCCACTCCTCCCACGCTGCCACTGCCACTGCAGTCACAGCCAAAGACAGCTAACATGTGGCAAAAGCACACTGCATGCAGCAACAGACGTTTTATGTTGATTTACGTGAGAAATTATTGCTTTAAAATTATGTCTCATGTATAATGCATACCTCAATTTTTAGCTAACTAAAATGAGTGAAAATTGCACGATTATAAGTGACAGTTACAGTATATAATTTAACAAAAAAGTGAAGGACAAATAGTTTCATATAAGTAAATTGGAGCAACTAGTATAAGAATCCCCACAGAACACAACAGGTCAGTTTCAAACTATCAGGCAAGGTCTCATCTAATTAGAACACCAGGATAACGTGGTCCTCTCAAGTTCTCCTCTGAACCTTCTTTCCCCACCTCAGCTCCTGACTATACCCTTAAGTCAATCTTGACAGGGAACAGCTTTTTAGCCCAACCAAAGAGACCACTTTCTGGGTTATCCCCAAAAAGTCAGTTCTTCTCAGGACAACAAAGACTTCAGAAGTTCAATGAATCCCCAGGCCAAAGTACACTCTGATACGTCCCAGAAACACAGCACCCAGCTCTACCATTTGATCTGATGAAACAGAGGCTGGCATTAAGGTTTGGACTGTCCCTCTGTAACAACATGGTGCTTTCTCCACCATGATGACAGTAAAAAACAAATGACAAGAAAGAAAAAGTACATTGCTTTGTTGTGATGATAAGATTGAAACAAACAAATGTCCTAAGAAGAATACAGAACTGGGGGCTGCTCATAAATAGAGGTACAGTATATAGAGGAAGACGCATAGACTCCCTCTAGTATGTGAAATACAAAACCAGCCCATTAAAGATCATGAGCAGACACTGCAAGAAGTGAAAAATACAAACTTGCTAATATACTCTGTGTACATTCATTATATTTCTGTTTCTAGATTTGTTTTTCCCTACCTGTTCTGGTTCAACTATAAATTGCTATCAATTTTAAGGCTACAAAACTTGATAAGAAGAGCTTAGCCTTTTGTTTGAATAAAAACACATTCATGTTTTTTCACATACTATTTTAACTCATTAAATCATTAAAGAAAGATATTGGAAGGTATCACCACTAACTCAGTCGTGTTAAGCTAGCACTGTTGCAGTGTGGGAAGTGCTTATTTGTGACTTCAGTAATACCTACTCTCACTCCTACCTTCTGGACAATGAAGACCCCGCCAAAGTGGTAAAAATTACACCCACCAGCTGCCCAATCCCATAATTTAATGTATCTGAACTGTACCTGAATAACTGTTTAATTTAGTCTCTAGATTTTTGGAAAGTCTTTGTGTGCTGAGTGTTCCACTATCCTTTATAGTGACAGCATAATGACATCACACACCATGTAGTTGACATTATATAACTGGTGACACGAACAGGGACAGGGTGTGGCAGTGGTTATCAATGCTTCCTCCTGAGTCTGAATTTCACTATGTTCATGATACTTTGCCTACAAAGTTACTCTGATTTTCTTCACACATCATACAGACACACGTCATATTTATTTATAAAGTGTAATTGAGCTGTGTATATGAGGGGAACCTTTGATGGATTGGCGCCCTCTCCAGGATCAGTGATTTCATTAAGTTTAGTGTCTCATGGATCATTTCAAGGGCCTAGTGACTATGAAGTGTATCCGTAAAATGTTACCTTGTGTACAATGGCATTCATAATTAAGAATGGAGGGATAATTATTATTATTACTAGCGGGGCAAGCCCTCCTGGCGCCTTCGGCACCCAACCCCTAGTTGCAGCCAGTTTACCACTCGTGTTGTGAAGAGGGGGGCCTGAACGCACCCTAAGGAGATGTGGTCGCTCCTCCGAAACCCCCTCTTAAACGGTGATACAATGGGAAACAAATACAGTTTTTTTTTTTTACCTCCTCTTTGCTCAGTCAGCTGCTGGCTTGCTGCTGCTGCCATGCCACATGATCTGCATCTCGCACGGCGCTTCAAACATTTAAAAGCCTGTACAGCAGCTGTCCTACTCTTTGTCTTTTATTTCCGGCCCCGGCCGTGGTTGAATCTCTTGGCACTCTTGGTTAAGTCTTGTCTGGCGGGAAACGTGAGTTCTTGATATTTTTTAGTATATAATTTAAAATACAGAATAAGAATCTGAAAATCTAACAACATCACATTAAAGTTCGATAAATTCTGAAAAGAATGATACCAAACTGATGCCAAAACATATATATTTTGGTTTTAAAATAAGCCAGATTTAGAGTGTGACAAAAAATGTGACATAAAAACGTCACATATAATCATTGCACTTTTAGGGTTAGGATTTTATATATAGAGAGTGGATTATTATTATATGACCTCAAAGACAAAGGCTTTTTCTCAATATAGGTGCCACCAGAACTGCATGGAAGAAATCTGCTTTCTTATTGATAAGATTGTTTTTTTGACATCATTTATGAGTTTGTTAAATAGAGATTATCAGTTCATACAGGCTGCTATTTTATACTATTCCATTTGTATTTATTTTACAGCAGATTATAAGAATATGTGGTGATGTTTAACTGCCTTTGCTTTGCGCCGTTTCACTTCACCTAACGTTTGTCTTACAGCCATGCCTATTCATGACTCTACTTACACTTGGTTCACAGCTATTGTAGATGTTTGCAGATCAATGAGAAGAAACACAATCCTGTTAACTGCACATCATACTAGTCTCTACCCGTGCATTTGTAAAGAAATAGTCTTGGATTTTCCCATTGAATTAAAATTCTTCTAATTAAAAGTATAAAATTATACAAAAAGATTTCCTTTAAGATATACTTTGGCCCTCATAAAAAATAATCTCCATAAATACAATCATGCTACATACATGCATTCAGACCAGATTCAGAAGAGTAGTTCTATAGTTTTCTGATGTTCCTTCATGAAGAATGAAACAAACTGCCCAGAGCAAGGTTGTCCTTCACACTGGTGCCTGATCAAGCCTTAAACTGATTTACCTTAATATATTCATCTAAACTGTAGATTGTACTAGCTCCTCCATTTTCTGATATAAATATCACATTTTATTTCAGGCATAGAGTGGCTGTCCTTCAGATCAAGCCATTTCTTCATACAAGGCCGGCTGGTAATTGGAAATATTATTTATATAGAGAATAATAAACACAAATGTGCAGCTAACCAGGTAGAGACCTAATCATCTCAACACTCAGATCGTTCGACAAACAGCCATTTGAATACTAATGGGCAGGTACGGATGGACTCAATAACCTCTTCTCATTTCTCATGAACTTAAGAAAGCAGTAAGATAAATAAGGAAATGTCACCAGTGTGACAAGTTAAGTCTCTTAGCATTTTCCCTTTACACTTCTTCAAACAAATCTCAGGGAAGCCTGAAGCCCTTTAGCCATGCAAAGCCTCTAGTCTCTACCTAAAGGCTGAAAATGAAATATAAAATTGAATTTCTGTTTCCAAAGTGAATTGTCGACTGTTTAGTAAGTGGATTAATGAAACACATCCCAAGCATTATAATTTGTGCGGCATGTGTGGCATGTGTGCACCCCAGTTATTGTAAGTAAGTACAGAGTCTATGTGCTACTTACGTGGGCTCCCAGTTGTAAATGAGTGGTTATCTGCGCTCGCTTGAGCAAAAAGCAATTAATAAGCAAGCAATAAATGTTAACCTTATGCTGAAAACTGCTCCTCCACTCGAAGACCCAGAGTTAGAGACGGCCATTGAGCCAGATGCTTTTTTTTCCATTTCTCTTACTTTCCTTCTTGTAAAATTTCATACGGCATTTTAACAATGTGCTATGTGATTATTTGCTTGAGTCAGAGATTTTAAGCAGATTACTAAAGTTAATGATATGCACCTTTTTTAACAAAACATATTAATGTTATTCTGAGTACAAGCAGGGTGTCCTTCTTCTTCTTTCGGCTGCTCCCATTAGGGGTTGCCACAGCGGATCATCTTCTTCCATATCTTTCTGTCATCTACATCTTGTTCTGTTACACCCATCACCTGCACGTCCTCTCTCACCACATCCATAAACCTTCGCTTAGGCCTTCCTCTTTTCCTCTTCCCTGGCAGCTCTATCCTTAGCATCCTTCTCCCAATATACCCAGTATCTCTCCTCTGCACATGTCCAAACCAACACAATCTCGCCTCTCTGACTTTGTCTCCCAACCATCCAATTTAAGCTGACCCTCTAATGTACTCATTTCTAATCCTATCCATTCTCGTCACACGCAGTGCAAATCTTAGCATCTTTAACTCTGCCACCTCCAGCTCTGTCTCCTGCTTTTTGGCCAGTGCCACCGTCTCCAACCCATATAACATAGCTGGTCTCACTATCGTCCTGTAGACTTTACTTTTCACTCTTGCTGATACCCGTCTGTCACTAATTACTCCTGACACTCTTCTCCACCCATTAAACCCTGCCTGCACTCTCTTCCACAATCCTCATTACTCTGTACTGTTGATCCCAAATATTTAAACTCATCCACCTTCACCAACTCTACTCCCTGCATCCTCACCATTCCACTGACCTCCCTCTCATTTACACACATGTATTCTGTCTTGTTCCTACTGACCTTCATTCCTCTCCTCTCTACAGCATATCTCCACCTCTCCAGGGTCTCCTCAACCTGCTCCCTACTATCGCTACAGATCACAATGTCATTAGCAAACATCATAGTGTGTGATGTCATTATCACAGGGGACTCCTGTCTAATCTCGTCTGTCAACCTGTCCATCACCATTGCAAATAAGAAAGGGCTCAGAGCTGATCACTGATGTAATCCCATCTCCACCTTGAATGCATCTGTCATTCCTACCGCAGACCTCACCACTGTGACACTTCCCTCGTACATATCCTGTACAACTCTTATGTACTTCTCTGCCACTCCCTACTTCCTCATAAAATACCACAGCTCCTCTCTAGGCACCCTGTCATATGCTTTCTCCAGGTCCACAAAGACGCAATGCAACTCCTTCTGGCCTTCTCTAAACTTTTCCATCAACACCCTCAGAGCAAACATTGCATCTGTGGTGCTCTTTCTTGGCATGAAGCCATACTGCTGCTCACTAATCATCAACTCACTTCTTAACCTAGCTTCCACTACTCTTTCCCATAACTTCATGCTGTGGCTCATCAATTTTATCCCCCTGTAGTTACTGCAGTCCTGCACATCCCCTTATTCTTAAATATCGGCACCAGTACACTTCTTCTCCACTCCTCAGGCATCCTCTCACTTTCCAAGATTCCATTAAACAATCTGGTTAAAAACTCCACTGCCATCTCTCCTAAACACCTCCATGCTTCCATAGGTATGTCATCTAGACCAATGGTCTTTCCATTTTTCATCCTCTTCATAGCTGTCCTTACTTCCTCCTTGCTAATCCGTTGCACTTTTTGATTCAATATCTCCACATCATCCAACCTCTTCTCTCTCTTGTTCTCTTCATTCATCAGCCTCTCAAAGTACTCTTTTCATCTGCTCAACACACTCTCCTCACTTGTGAGTACATTTCCATCTTTATCCTTTATCACCATAACCTGCTGCACATCTTTCCCAGCTCAGTCCCTCTGTCTATCCAATCAGTACAGGTCCTTTTCTCCCTCCTTAGTGTCCAACCTCTCATACAACTCATCATACACCTTTTCTTTAGCTTTCGCCACCTCTCTCTTCACCTTGCGCCTTATCTCCTTGTACTCTTGTCTACTTTCTGCATCTCTCTAACTATCCCACTTCTTCTTTGCCATCCTCTTCCTCTGTATACTCTCCTGTACTTCCCCATTCCACCACCAGGTTTCCTTTTCCTCCTTCTTCTGTCCAGATGTCACGCCAAGCACCCTTCTTGCTGTCACCCTTACTACATCTGCTGCAGTTTCCCAACTGTCTGGTAACTCTTTACTGCTACCCAGTGCCTGTCTCACCTCCTCCCTAAACTCAACCTTGCAATCTTCCTTTTTCAACTTCCACCATTTGCTCCTTGGCTCTGCCCTCACTCTCTTCCTCTTCTTGATCTCCAACATCATCTTACAGACCACCATCCTATGCTGCTTAAATACACTTTCCCATGTCACCACTTTGCAGTCTTCAATCTCCTTCAGATTGACTCTTCTACATAGGATGTAATCTACCTTTGTGCATCTTCCTCCATTCTTGTACGTAACCCTATGTTCCTCCCTCTTCTTAAAATATGTATTCACCACAGCCATGTCCATCCTTTTGGCAAAATCCACTATCCTCTGACCTTCTTCATTCCTCTCCTTGACACCATATCTACCCATCACCTCCTCGTCTCCACTGTTCCCTTCACCATTATGCCCATTGAAATCCGCTCCAATCACCACTTTCAGTCCCTTGGGTACACTGTTCATCACTTCATCCAACTCACTCCAAAAATCTTCTTTCTCATCCATTGCACACACAACTTGTGGTGCATATGCACTAATATTCATCATCACACCTCCAATTTCCAGCTTCATAATCATTACTCTGCCCAACACTCTTTTCACCTCCAAAACACTCTTGACATACTGTTTCCTTCAGTATAACCCCTACTCCATTTCTCCTCCCATCCACACCATGATAGAACTAATTGAATCCACCTCCGATCCACCTGGCCTTACTCTCCTTCCATTTAGTCTCTTGCATGCACAATATATCAACCTACCTTCTCTCCATCATATCTGCTAACTCTCTCCCCTTACCAGTCATACTGCCAACATTCAAAGTTCCTACCCTCAGTTCCACTGTCTTTACTTTCCTCCTCTCCTCCTGCCTCTGGACACGTCTCCCCCCTCTTCTTCGGCCAACAGTAGCCCAATTTCCGCCAGCACCCTGATAGCTAACAGTACTGGTGGCGGTCAAGCAGGATGTCCATTAAACAAAATTCCTTTTTAAAACTCAATAGGGTGGGAATGCAGGCTTGAGCGGGCTACAGAGGATATAGACACAAGCCATCAAACTTAATGACTGCTGAGATTTAGTGTCAGACTTCCTTATAGTAAAATAAAAAAAGGAACTTTTTGATATTCTGTTTCATAATATCTGGAAGCAAATGAAACAGAGTTCCACCCATGCTGCCTGCATAACACTTTAACGATACGCCATGTCATTGTATTATAGACAAAAAACAAAACTCCCCTCCTGCCCCCATGTGTTCACCACCATTATTTACTGGAAGCACTGGTCTGGAGTTGTGCCTCTCACCCCCTTCCTTTATTCTGCCTTCAGCCCCAAGCCCCTCCCATCTATGTGTGTTGCATAGCAACATTTACAATGCAGCAGTCATGTGATGACAAGCAGTTGACATGCAAAGGGGCTCTCAGGCCATGGTGATGCTCTCTAGTCTGACTTGCTTTAGTGATTTCTAGTGCTCTGTGATGTTTTGAGCATGGGGTTTGTTATTGGATTTTACAAGTTTTGTTTTGTCTTTTTTGGATTTCTTCACATAACCGCCTACCATACTTTTTAGCTTTGCCTTTGGATTCTGATTTTTTTTTTTACTTTAATTTCATGTCCATTTCTTGGATTACTTTACACAGATACTTTGACCTAAATAGCTGGCCATGCACTATGGAAAAATATACCTCCTTCAGCACACTTTCCGAGCTGGAAGGTTTTCACCAGGTAGCCATGCTAGGTGAGTCCTTTCCATCTAAGGGCTTGTTTAGTCCATGTGTGCTTAACTCTTACATATTGGCCTTCTCTTATCCTTCCAGCTCCATGTAATTCAATCATGCTGGATACAATCATATAATCTAGGTTTTGTTATGAATTTGAAAGTCTCAAAGCACAATAGTAGAGTCCTGAAAGTATTCAGATGCCAACTAGAGTTAGTAAAACTGTCAAAACCACCAGAGGTGAAGTTAAAAAACAGAGCAAAATAGGTCACAAAAAGCCATAAGGTCAGAACAATATCAAAAGAGAGAAAACACAGGGGAACTCAACAGCACCCTAGCTCATTCACAATGAACCGCAAGGGACTGTGGGTTTTCCTGAACCTTTATAGGTCTGAGGGCAGTCCCTTTCTTTTGGTTGTCCACCCACAATAACACATGGAACATAAAAGAAGTTACATAGGTCCATAGAATGTAAATGACCAACACTTTTAAAATAAACAAAGTACTTAAAAAAATAACAAAAATGACAAAAAACAGCATTTGAACCCCAGCATGAACCTTTCATATTGGGTTCTTAGGCTGTATCTTGGTGATATCCTACACATTTACGGAACTGGGCAGGCCACACCAATCCCATAAATGTGCATGTAGCTTCTGGAAAGCCTGTGCAACAGCAAAAAACTGTACATGAGCTGCTCATCCAATTATTTGAACAAAATAGCATAAATACTGTATAGCAGCTCACAAAACTTTGCAGCCAAACACATTATCAAGAATGAATTATTAGGAATCCACTGTGATATGCCAGCAAAGCAGGTGCTAACCCATGGTACATCCTTCTTTCCACCTAATGTCCACAGATGATTTCAATTAGTGGATAAAAGATGATGTTTGGCATATGACTTCTAATGCTGAGCAGAATGTTGTAAGGAGTGCCATAAATCAAAGAAAGAAATAAAAGAGAGACATGCAAAGTCAGGCATGTCTGGTCAAAGGCTTCTATGGTGGTATCTGCTGTGGGCCTTAGAGCAAAGAGATGTCAGGACAACAGCAGTGATACGTAAAGTAAAATAAAAGTGCCCATGAGGTCATCTTCTAAATTCAGGGGTCTTCCCCTTCATTATGGTGATGTTTAGGGCAGCCCAGTTGCACTGACTCACAACCATTTTCTGTGCTTTGTGCAGTGGTTACGTCCTTTCTAGGCCTGCTCTCCCAGTATCCATAAACTAGCAGGCAGGTTGATTAGAAACTCTAAATATACCTAGTAAGAGATCCAGTGGCATTCATTTATTGGAGGACTACTTCTCGATATGATGATCTGCAGCTTTTCTCAACCACACACTACAATATTGACAAATATGTTTCAAAAGTTAAGAAGCAATGCAATTTTATCCTCCATCTTATGATCAAGTATATAGGAGCATCATGACATAGTGTCAATAATAATAATAATACATTTCATTTATATAGCGCCTTTCCCATGTTCAATGGGGCCAAAAGTGTCCTGGACATGGAGAAACACAAAATCAGTAGGAAAGAGATGAAAGCTGAATTTTTTTACCATTTAGGAATAATGGAGGCAAAAATAGCATCCTCACAGTCTGGGGTGGACTTCTGACCTTACTAATGTTTAACTGGACCGTGTCCAGATGGGTTTTCTCCAGAGATTCCAGTTTATTAATAAAGACATGTATGGTAGGATCATTGGCAACTACAATTTACCCAGGGTGAGTGAGTAAATGTGTCTTAATGGGCTGGCATTCCACCCAAGATGGATACTGAACATAAGGTAGATGGATGACAGTGATGACCACCATCACCATCAGGCAGCCCCTGATATCCTTAGTTAGATGATCTTCATCTTTTTTTTGGTTTTATATTATAGCAGTGGTCTGTTTACTCTGTGAGCGTGCCGGATCCTTTCACAGGAACAAATTATTAATGTGTTATTAAAGTGCTGCCATGCTTCACTGAAGATACACTGGGGTGCAATTGTAACAATAAGAACAAGTTAACAATTAATGTCTTTACTGTATTTTACAGTGTGTTCAGAAAGCTTTCAGACCCCTTCACTTTCTAAACACTTCATTGTTTTGTAGACTTCATTTTAAGTGGATAAATTTCCTATTTTTGCCCATCAGTCTACACTCATTAACCCATCATGATAAACATGTTTTCAGAAAGTTATTCACATTTATTAAAAATCAAAAACTGAAATCTGTCATTCATGTAAGTATTTATCCATTAATTCAGTACTTTGTAGAAGCCCCTTTCATAGCAATTACAGCATTAAATCTTTTTGGGTCTCTGTACACCTGGATCTGGGCAGTTGAGCCCATTCTTCCTGACAAATCCACTTTAAGTTCCATTAGATTGGATTGGAAGCGTCTGTAATCTGTCATCTTCAGGTCTCTCCACAGATGTTCTATGGGGTTTATGTCTGGATTTTGGTTGGGCCACTCAAGGATAGTCAGAGATTTGTCCCGAAGCCACTCTGCATTTGGCTGCATTTATCTTTTGCCCAATTCTGATCAGTCTCGCTGTCACTGTCTTTCAGAAGCACCCCGATATAACATGATGTGGACACCACCATAAGGATAATATTAGGAAGATGATGCTCCCCGACAGACATAGTTCTTGGAATTCTGCCCAAAGAATTCACATTTTGTCACATCAGACCAGAGAATCTTTTTCCTCATGCTCTCACAGTCTTTCAAATGCCATCTAGGAAACTCCAAGAGGGGTTCAACCATTAACGCCTGATTTATGGAGTGCTGCTGAGATGGTCATACTTTGGAACTTCCATGTTAGCAGAGGGCTTCTGAAGCTCTATTAGAGTGACCACTGGGTTCTTGGTTACCTCCCTGACAAAGGTCTTTCTTGCCCAGTTACTCTGTTTGATCGGATGGCCAACTCTAGGAAGAGTCCTGGTGGTTCCAAAATTCTTCAATTTCGCAATTGTTGAGGCCACTGTGCTCCTGGAAACACTCAAAGCTTTAGAAATGGTTTTATCCCCTTGCCCTGATCTATGCCTGACCAGAATTTGATCACAGAGGTCTACAGAGGGTTCCTTGGACTTCATTGCTTGGTTTTTGCACTGACATGCTGTGTGAACTTTGGGACCTCATGAACACAGCATCTATATGATGTCTAATTAATTCAGTTTGCCACAGGTGGAGCCAAATCAAGTTCTAGACGCATCTCAAGGATTATTAAAGCAAAGCAAACCTGACCACAATTTGGATAGCCACAGCAAAGGGTCTGAATGCTTATATGAATGACAGGTTTCAGTTTTTGATTTTTAATAAATTTGCGAACCTTTCTTAAAATGTTTTCACTTTCATTATGGGTTATTAAAGGTAGATTGATGGGCAAATATGGCACATTCACCCATATGAAATGAAATCTACAACAAAGTAAAGTGTGCAGGAAGTGAGGGGGTCTGAATGTTTAATGAATCCATTGTAATTCTGAAAGATGTTTGTTTGCAATTATGAATTTTCTTTATGTATATGTACACAATTTATGTTTGTTTTTGCTGACTGATGAATATTTGCATTAATTTAGGGGTGGTGTAACAGAAACCTTTTTGTATCATTTTAGTCTGTTAAGCTTTTCAGTTATATTGCCTTTTGTCTGACTGCTCTAAATACGATGACTTCATTGAAGTATGCGATCTCACCCAATACTTGTAATGAATTATCAGATATCTCTCTTTATTTAAGCTAATACAGAATGATCTAATGTCCCATATATGGATCTCTCTGTAATAGATTAACATGATACGAGCTATACACTAAATAAACTTTTGTAAATTCACACACTATAAAGCCCTTTGTCTAACAAAAAATTTATAGCACACCATTCATTACATACAAGACTGACACATCTTGTATGGGTGCGCCACAGGCATTTTTTAAAATAAATTTCTTATAATTATATATTGCTGGAGTCTGACAAACCTTTTTACAGATGAGTGTTGAACTGGAACCAGGATAAAGACTCTTCAGTAGCAGTGGCACATTGGTTAGAGCGACTTTTCTCAGTTCAGGGACTTTCAGGCTCAATTCTCAGCCCAGCATTTTCTGTGTTGAGCTCCTACTCCAATCCTGTGTCCTTGCTGCTGGATCTCAAAGGTAGGTGTTTGGGGTCTCTTGACAGCACTAAATGTCCCGGTGTAAGTCGATGAGCCCTGTGTTGGATTATTTTCTCACCCAAAAAACTGGATACTGATGTGTGCTACAGATTATATTTTCTCATGACCCTAAAAAGAGTGGGCTCAGAAAATAGATAGGCAGGTGGACCTTTATCTTATATGGATCACTTTCATAATAGTTCATAATCAGATGCCATACAAAGTAAAAATGACTAATGCACTACACAAATCAAGACCACAAAATAGGTCTTGGCAGCAGTAATGTTAATAAAAGCCCCAAAAAAGAATGAATTAATTCAATGAGTTCAAATCTCAAGCGGCTCTGAGTAGCATTTGCAAATCTGCTGGTATTACGTGACCTCACAGCAGCTGGGGGTGGCACAGCACACTGAGCATTAAGTGAGGTCCAGCAGTGCCCATCTCCTACATATACATTACAGTTCTAATGTGAAAGTGTTTCACTGTGAGGACCTATAGGACCTTCTGGAAAAATTGAGGGTGGAAAGAGCAAGTTGTATTTTGTTTGTTTGTTTAACTCAAGTAGTTCTTCACCAATTTGTGAATTAATCACACGTTTTGAGAAAAAGTTTTCTTCCCCCCTGGGTCTTTCTTGATCACACATCCTTCTAATGCCCATCAGCTTAGTCACACATATGAACCACTGCTTGCCTTGATCCATTTGAAAAGCTGAATTAGTCCTCTAAATAGTCTGCTTAAGTCGAGATTAAGAAGGTTTGAATTTATTTAGGGGATCATATCTAGTGATCCTGAACTATGCTTTGAAGAGTCTCTCAGACTACAACATCTCTCAGGTCAAATACTAGAGGCCATTCTTCACTGGTCTGAGGAAAACAACACACATTGTCCTCTGAAGACACGTCCTTTTCCTTTTCCATACTGATTTCAGTTTCTTCTTCCTTGCAAATAAAATTTGTGAAGTGAGTTATAGAGCCACCAACTTGGCAAAATATAGTGAAACAATGGAGATTGTGACAAGGCAAACCCCTTTTACTGCCCTTATTTGCAATCCACTGGTATTAGGCCACCATGTATAAAAATTATCTTCCTAGCACTGTTTATAAATGTAGAATCTAACAACAACAAACAAACAAAAAAATATCTTTCTCCTCTGTGGGCCCACCTAGAAAGGCAATGGATTCACCTAATCAGTTGCAAGGAGACTGGCTGTTTCACTGTCTCATATATTTTACGATGGCCACTCTTTATCCAGGGTTGCATCCAAGATGACACAAAGCCCTTTTAGAAACTCCCAATTACACATTTGATACACAACTTCTAAAGTGTCAGTCAATCAAGCCCTTTCCAAAAGAAGGCCAGCACTTATGTCCATATCTAACCTTTAGATATTAGTTTAATCAAATGAATCAAATCCAAGGGCCATCAGCATCTGAAGCCAATGTACAGTACCCGTGCAGTATCCTAATTTTTAAAACATTATTCAAGTCACCCAGTCAGCAAGAGAGCTCACTGTGAAAGCACCTGCAGCAATAGTGAGGCCACCATTATCATTTAGTTCAAACCCCTCAAGCTGAATCCCCTTCTTCATGCTTTCTACCCATAATATTTTATAAACATGGCGTGCCGTCTGGCAGCCTCCTGTGTCTCTAGTGGCGCATTTTCACAAAACACGGCAAGTTAATCTTGTGTCATCAAGCCTTCTCCCTTGGTGGCATAAATAGCACAGAGGCCAACAATGCGTTGATGACAAATATTTATGTTTAGGCCACTTTTAGACAATCCCTGGCTTCTCTACACAAGTTTTCACAGTCACCATTATATATGCATCTTCCGGAATGTTTCTTCCCACATCTTACCATAACTAGAAGGACAATCTATTTGGCACCTAATGGACGGACGGACGGACGGACGGACGGACGGACGGACGGACGGACAGACAGACAGACAGACAGACAGACAGACAGACAGACAGACAGACAGACAGACAGACAGACAGACAGACAGATAGATAGATAGATAGATAGATAGATAGATAGATAGATAGATAATTGATTTGTTCCTAATGAACTGAGTAAGTCACAGATGTCGCTGGCATCCATTGAATAAGCAGCATGCCTGCAATTTCTTGACTTACAGGAACGTTCCTTTAGCTCACTAAGATAAGTTGCTTGTTTTGTCATTGCTTGACTGAGCTGTTCAGCCTTTGGTGCTGAAGATCCATCTAAAATTACAATGGAGCTGTGGAAATCCAGTTCAGTGTGTGATTGAATGGCAGACATTTACTTCATTTGCATTATACATATCCCTAGCTCATGCACATATTATTTTAATTTCATATTTTTGTTGTTTGTTAAAAATATTTTGTATATTATGTTATTATGTTTTTGGCCTTTTTTGTATATTATGTTTTGAATATTTTGTTTATTATTTAAGTGTGATGTTTATTTAGATACAGTAAGTGTCTTTATGTGGGGCAGCAGGGGTCAGGGCCACCTTTACGTATCAGTGAAAGAAATTTAGAATTTTGAAAATATATTTTGTTAACAAAATTACAAAATGTTAAAGTTCTTTGTTGAGTTACTTTGGAACAGAGATTCCTCTGCTCTTTTTTGAATATTACTTGAATTGACTAAGGTTTGTTTTGAGTCTGGGCTTTCCCCTTTATGTGCCTTACAGTTTAGTCAAAGGCCCGTTTGAGTTATTAGGCCTCAGTGAAGCCTGAGACTAGGTTTGGGAGGTAGGGCCTCTTTTTGGCATTTGCATTTGGAGCCTGCAGGTAAGGAAAACTCGAGGCTCCATTTCAGAGGTTAAAGCCTCATTTCCCATTTTTCTTTGTTTTGTATTCTGAACCCAGGAAAATAATAACAGCATGGAGCCAAACACAATCCTGGCAACAGTGAGCACATGGCAGGGAATAGGTTAAAATGGGATGCCAGCCATATCGAAGGGCACACTCACATTTATACACACCAGATCAATTTAGAGTTATAATTGTTAAAACTGCTTATTGCTACCATGTGAATGGGTTTGTGAGTGTCCCCTTTGCTGCCATGTAGCACTACAGCATCCATTATCGTGTACTGGAAAAAGAGATTCTAATAATGGATACATGTGATTTTTTGACAAGTCTGTTCCTCTGGTGTATTCCCATGTGACATTATTCATACTTACTACAAGTAATAAAGTCACCCATCCATTTTCGAACTCAGTGGATTGGCAACTATCCCATCAGCAAAGGACACAATGCATTTACCAGCTCAGGATGGCCTATCAGTTCATCACAGAGCAATCTTGCACATACCATGTAAACAGTAATTAGTAACAGAAAAGTGCAAGGTAAGATACAATCTATGCGGTGGAATAGATCAGGCTGTAGAAGGAGACAATGAATCGTTTCAGCTTATCTATGATCTGATAATTTTGCAGAACAATGAATGGCAAACAACTCCTTCTAAGGTGCACCAACCATTCTGAGTTGTGGGATATCTTCATGTCTTATTTAAATGCTTGACACAAGCAAATTCATCTAAGAAGTTTTTCAAGATTTCTGTATGATCAACAACACTGGCTGGATAGAGCACATATGAGAGGCACATGGTTTTCATCACACCTTGTGTTTTCAGATAAATTTGTAATGTAAAAATAAACCAAACTAATGAATCTATCAAGTCAATCTACTAGTGCTTCAGGATTCAGAATGTTGGAGGTATCCTCAATAGTGTCACTTCCTTACCAGTAATTCAACCGTGAGCATTCCTACTGCCACCAAGTGCAGAGGACAGTAAGGTCTGCTGTTTTAATTGAGACGACCTAATGTACATGGGTACATTTACATTTATTTGCTTAGCAGACACTGTCTCCCAGAGCGACTTATAAAAGAGGACAACATAGCTGAGGAAACATCAGTATTAGGAACTATTTGGGAACAAGTGATATAGGACAAGGTTACAAACGTGATCATCACAAGTGAAGAGCTCAGAACAAAATACAAGCTAGTTATACATCCTTAGTTATAAGAATCTTTCAGAGTCATTATCAATTAGACAGAAATTCACTGAACAAGAGTCTTCAAGCACATCTTAAACACGTTGAGGGAGTAAGCAGTTTGAATGGGGGAGGGCTGCTTACTCCACCAGCCAGAAATGATACATGGAAAGAGTGTGGATTGAGATTTGATACCATGCAGAGGTGGCATCACCAGATTCTATTCAACAGCAGATCTGAGTTGTTGAGAATGGGCAAAAGACCTCAGAGTGTCCCCCATACATAGCTGTTGACTCACTGACTACTCTGTAGGCAAGCATCAAGAATTAGAACTCAATATGAGTGATCTGAAAAGACAAGAGTAAACATGGGGGATCTGCTCAGCTGAACACAGCACCTACTCTGCCATGGAACTCTGTGCCAGAGAATGCTCCTCTGTTTGTCGTAGGGCTACTGTGCCATTGCAGCACCATACTCGGGGTTAATAAGAGAAGTCCATTCCTGAAACCAAATGAAAGTCTGTGAACGTGCATGAGGAGGACTGAGTTCAGCTGCAGCTGAATAGACATCTCAACAGGACTGAGCTACCTAATCTGTTCAATTTCAGTCGTGTTGAGATGTTTATTCAGCCACAGCTGAACTCAGTCCTCATTCCTCCTCGTGCATGTTCACAGACTGCTGCCACATCCTCGCATGGGGAAGGCAGTTTAGCTGCAGACAGTGGTACATCTCCATCCAACAGTGCATCAGGACCTGTTGCCAATACCTCCTGAGTTTAGAGACTGAGGTCATGAGTCTTCTGTTCCCCTTCATTGTGTTTAATCTGCTGTCCACATGTAACTAGCTATGTCTTACTCCTCCATCCTGCTGTCTGTCTGGCCCCTTTCATGAACAGGCAGGAAGGAAATGGAAGGAAACAGAGGAGGGGATGCTGGCGCACACATGCTGTTGCCGCTCTTCCCTGTTAACAACACTTTTCACAAAATTTGCCTTAATCCTGCACTTTTTTATGCTTGTTTTGTTTTCTTTATTGTACGTATAGTTTGTGGATGCAGCTGACTCGAATTCTATGGATTTGGTTTAATTTTTACGGACTTTACTTTGACTGGGAACAACTGAATCTGTGGATCACGGGACGAGATCTACGGATATTTCTTTGTACCTTGACGATCTAGGAGCCTGGGATGTTTGTCTCCTTGATTATAATTGCTATGCTGGTCTGCTCTCAATTCATTTTATTGTGCTTTATGACTAAGAAGTGATCTGATGTTCACACCCACCTGGCTTGTGGCTCTGGGGTGATCACGCCTGTAATACCCAGTGTTACTTGTTTGAGGCTGTATGTTGGATCCTCCAAATCTTACTGAACTATTAACCCATTAAGTTCCTTTTCCCAGAGAGTCATTCTTCTTGGTGATTTCAACATCCATATTGACACCCCCACATACAAACTGAGAAATGAATTCCTATCCTTACTGGACTGTTTTGACTTGGCACAACATGTTGATTTTCCCACCCACTCTGGTGGTCATATACTGGACCTGATCTGTACATCTGAATTATCTGTTGCCAACACTTACAGCACTGATTTGGGACTCTCTGACCATAAAGCAGTACTTTTCACTGTCTCATTACCTCTCCCTCCTCTTAGCTGTAAACAACAAATTTCTTTCAGAAACGTTAAAAATATCTGTCCGTCTGTTCTTGCTGGATCCATTTCTGATCTTTTACTGTCTTCACCTATTCCATCAACACTAGATAGTCTTGTTGACCACTATAACTCAGCCCATCATTCAGCATTAGATAAAACAGCACCTTTAAAACATAAGGGGGTTTCCTTTAAGCGTTCAGCTCCAGGGTAAAATTCAGAGCTACGATCTATGAAAGCAGCTGGCCGACGCCTTGAGAGAATGTCACGTAAGACTGGCATCACCGTGCACATCCAGGCTTTCTCTAACCACCAAAGAGCTTACAGAGAAGCACTAACTGTCCAGAATTCTACTGTCCAGAATGGAGAACATGCTGGGTATCTCTGGCACTGCCCTCCAGTGGTTCAAGTCCTATCTGACTGATGGGCAAGAGTTTGTTAGTCTTGGCAACAGCAGATCCAGCTCAGCGCCAGTCACACAAGGGGTTCCACATGGCTCTATCCTCGGTCATCTGCTTTTTAGTATTTATATGCTTCCCCTGGGCCATATTATTCGTAGCTATCAACTGGGTTATCATTTTTATGCAGTCGATACTCAGCTTTATTTCAATGTTAAAAGTGGAACTTCATCAGAGCTTTCTCAGCTCACAACTTGCCTCAATGAAATTAAAACCTGGATGGAGCAGAACTCTTTAAAATTAAATTGCAACAAAACTGAACTCCTGCAAATTGGGACTAAAGTGCAACTTAATAAAATGAGCTCCCTCCCAGTCAATCTTGTTGGTGATCTCATCAGACCTGCCTCTACTGCAAAGAATCTTGGTGTCATTTTTGATTCCTCCCTCACATAAATCACATTAAGAAACTTTCTTACTTTCACCTCCATAACATACTGTATCTCATGTTCGCTCCTTCCTCTCTTTTTCTAACACTGAGAAACTTGTCCATGCTTTTATCACATCTCGCATCGATTATTGTAACTTGCTGCTAGCAGGTGCCTCTTCTAATCTTATATCTCAGCTCCAGCTTATTCAAAACTCAGCTGCAAGAGTTCTTACACAGACCAGCAGCAGCGAGCACATCACACCCATCCTGCTCTGCCTTCACTGGCTCCCTGTGTCTTACAGGATTGAATATAAAATCCTACTATAAATAACCTACAAAGCCTTAAACGACCTTGCGCCAAACTACATCAGTGACCTCCTCCATCACTATGTGGCTGTCCGCCCACTAAGGTCCTCTGATTCTGGCAATCGTGTTGTGCCCCTCACTAATCTACACTCCATGGGTGACAGGGCCTTCAGCTGTATAGCGCCCAGACTCTGGAATAACCTACCGAAATTAATCAGGTCAGCTGACTCCATGAATTCTTTTAAAAAGCAACTCAAAAATCATCTGTTCAGGAAGGCTTTTAGCTCTACTTGACTTTATTCCCTTTCTCTCAGTTTACTTCTCTGTCAAGATGCTCATGTAACCTGTGTGTGTGTGCGAGACCATCAATTATGTTGTCTGCTAGGCTTTTCTCTGAATTTACTATCTTACTCTTCATTATTTATTTATGTGGTTTGTACAATGCTATATACTGTATACCCTGCTGTTCTTTCTTAAACTCTGTGAAGTACCTTGATCATGGGAAATGTGCTATATAAATAAAATCTATTATTATTATTATTATTATTATTATTATTATTATTATTAATGAGCAATCAAATCAGTTTACCATAAAAGATAAAGAAAAAAAGAAAAAATGAAGATAATAGCACCTGCCACTTAATCCTGTTCAGGGTTTGCAGAGAACCAGAACCAATCCCAGCAATCTTGGGTGAAAGGGAGATGGTATCCATTAATCACAGGTCCGCTCACAGCAACACCCACATTCATCCAGCACCTGGAATCTGGAATGGTCAGTTGAGATTGTAGAGCCAAAGATGAATATGCAGATTCCATAAATAATGGCACCCGTGTATGACATTCAAACCCAGGAGGTGGCATGGCTGCCCACTGTTACTCAATGTCACCTCAGAGAAAACATGATTTACCAAACAGAGCCTCGATGACACTAAGCTTTGTTTTACATAGTCACCTCTTTGTTCATCAAAGAGCTATCTCACATTTTGTTTATCTTCCCCCTTGTCCAATATGGCAGTCTTTCCAAGGCCTCCATACTACCATTCACTATTGCCCAGATTTCTTTGCCTAAGAGCTGTTTGCAGTTGCCAGTGGGTAGGCATGCCTGTGCTCCACCTGGCACTATCCTTTGGTACTTTCCCTGCTTTTTCAACACTTTGATTGAAATACAGCCAGACCCTACCTGCTAGGGTGTTATGTCTATTCAATACACACATACCGTAGGGGGTGTAGATTAGACCTGGAAATAGCCCAGTGCAACGGATATATCATTACAATCTAAATAAAAACAAGCACTAAAACCTTTGTACTTAGAATGCAACCCAGTTTGGATATCCAGCTCTGTGAAGTGAAGGCTGCTGAGATCACCTCCAGCACAACGTTTCCCTTAAGTAATGTGGCATGTTCTGATGTAACCTTATGCCCGCAGCCCTTAAGTGACTTCATTTGGAGTTTATAAACTTCAACAAACCACAAATGACACATTTAAAGCACACTAGTTGTGACACTAAAAAAGAGTTATGTCACATATTAAACCACATATATGACAAGTGATTGATTGTACACTTAACACAAATCTCTACTGAATAACACTCAGCGGAGATTAAATACAACAAAAAACAGCGTCTGCAGTGGCTTGGGTTATCCTCCACAGTGGGACCGCTCTTGCCGTAAAGCACAATTCATTAGTACAAGTATGGCAGCGATACAATATGCAGTGAATGGACATTTATCAGATCAGCAGGACGCCTTTTAAGTGTCAGGTTTAGATAGACATCCAGTTCCTAACAACTCTTTTTATTACACATTAAGGACTGACAGCTTTGATTGCGCTAAAATGTTTGCTGGCCACATTGCCTTATTTTGAGATTTCATGCTGTAAAGTACAGTCAATTAAAAAAAAAAGAAAACTACATCATAGACATCGCAGGAAATATCTTTACAATAAAGAGCCCACATTGTGTCAGAAAATGCTTTCCCATAAGCAGACATGAAGCTGAGCATTAATTCTGTTGGCAAATATTCTTGCTCGTTAGAGGAACAGTGTCCAGCACAGATATATAACTCCATCAGGGGGCCCAGCAGGCCTTACAAACTTATAAGAGGCATTGCTGATTGAAATGAAATTCCCCCGGATTTCTTCAATTTAAACTTTAATGGAAGGAAATCAAACTAGAACGCTTTTGATTCTATAGACCAATGAAACCACCAACACATGGAAAGAAAGAAAGAAAGAAAGAAAGAAAGAAAGAAAGAAAGAAAGAAAGAAAGAAAGAAAGAAAGAAAGAAAGAAAGAAAGAACTCTTTCAGATTAACATGCTTTTAACCCAAATGTGACACACATCTAAAGCTGGAGCCAATGTTTTTTAATTTAATCCTGTGCTCTGCATGGCCAATTACAGTAGCTGCAAAACTGGCGCAGTGCTAACACATTGTACCAGTTAGCAGATTGCCATGAAGATGGGCAGGGCTGGATGCCCAATTGGGTACGAGGAGTGCTGTTTTTCAGAAGTTTTGTGAAGATTCACGCTACATTCGTCCAGTTTGGGGAAGATTCAAGAATACAGATGGAAATGAACTTTCAAAGGACAGAATGAAAAGCTGGACTTTTGACAGTAAAGGACAATCAGACATCCTGACCATTTTATGCAACAGGTTACGGTTAGAGTTAAGTTGGTAACTGTGTCAAAGACTTGTTTGTTATTATATGAGGTCTTTCCCATGGCCCATAACTTCTGCTCTCTGCCTGACGTGATCTGCTCCTTGGATGGCCCTGGTAGCATGCCGCCAGTTCCCTCTTCCACTGATAATTTGAACGCAGATACCATTTTTGGTAGTTTTGGCAGTGGCATAAGGTGTTAATTGCTAGTGAGAGCATTACTGAGCACTGCTTGGGCAGTTGATGGGACTCTTTGGTGCCTACAGGCCTACTTGTTCAGACTTCAAGTTGTCTTCTCATTGCCTGAGTGACATAACACATGCTCACTGCTTTTTTAGCTCAAAATGCAAAAAATGTTCATTTCCGTTCTCACCTTAGGAGTGTTTCCTACACCAGTGTGGTTGCTTCCTTTACTCTTAAATGCAGATTCATTCTGCTACCGATATAACCTGTGGCTGTAAGCATCCTTTCCTTAAACAGTAAAGGATTACCACATAGTGAGAGAGGGTAATGGATTCTCACATAAATAACAGATACATGAACTCACTAAAGGCCCAGCTAAGGCACTGGACAGTACCTGTTATTTCCTTAAGCAATCTTACAGCTGGTTGGTTCCAGAGCACAGTGGTTAATGCTGACACCTCCTGAAGCCCTGGTTTGAATTCCAGACCAGTTGCTACATCCATTTTCATATTTTCCATTTATTTTTAACCAAAATCTAGAAGATGTGCATGTTAGGTTGATTTGTCTATATGAGGAAGTGTGTCCAGCAGCAGGCTGGATTTAAGTCCAGGTGATTCTAACCTGGTCTCACCCCATGATACTGAAATGGATTAACAGATGGTGGGATATATGATGGATACAGTAGCCTGACATATAACCACCACACCAAAATCCACCTTAATAAAAGGACATGTGTGTGTGTGTCTGTCTGCTTGCTATTTCTCCATTATATACCATTTGGTATGGGATCTGTTGGAATGAAAAATGCAAAGTGTTTTATTACTACAGTGGAACCTTGGTTTGCGAGTAACTTGGTTTACGAGTGTTTTGCAAGACGAGCTAAAATTTTTAATAAATTTTGACTTGATAAACGAGCGAGGTCTTGCAATAGAGATTAGTATGTATACGCTTTGTCTGCTGAGCGTCATGTGATCACAACTGAGCTGATGGTTCCTCTCTGTCTCTCTCGCTGTGGGATTGTGGGCAATCGCCTCCTATTCTCCATCTGAGTCGGCGTGCCTCACTCATATAGTCAACATTCGTATGAGCGTATACTGTTTACTACAGAATTGTGACTGTGTATGTGTGTGTGTGCGCGTGCGTGTGTGTGTGTGCTGTGACGTGCGAGTCCCCGTCTTGCAACTCAAAACACGAAGCGGAGTCTCAGTACTTTAGCGACACCAGCTATATTCAGCTTGAAACAGTAACAGCGAGGTTATTTATTGTAGCAGGATCTGCCACTCTCCTATACACAGACACAGCAGTCCGGCAGGGTCGTGGCCAAGTAGTACTGTGCCCTGAGCATTTATAATGTTCCTTGTTCCTTGTATGACCCATCGACGGCAGGCACTTATAGCATGTCCGCGATCTTTTCGGATTCGCTTTTACGGCAAACTGCTACAGCCCTGGGTGACTGCGATTGCTTTGGGACGCTCTTCCGCATCTCGTCCCATTGGGTGGAATTTCACAAGAGTTTAGAAACTCACTCACACCAACCATGATTCTTTTCAAAGGTAAAGTGCAGGTTAATTTGTTTTATGTATTTTTACTTTATATTTTGTATTAATCATTTTTATATGAATAGTTTTGGGTTGTGGAATGAATCATCTGAGTTTCCATATTTCTTATGGGGAAATTCACTTTGATATACGAGTGCTTTGGACTGCGAACACATTTCCGGAAAGAATTATGCGCGCAAACCGAGGTTCCACTGTACATGCATTACAAAATACATTCCAACAGATAGTACACTGCAAACAGTAATGCTGAATATGTTTAAGACTGTAGATTTCAGCCTGTCTTAGATGGGTTGCACAACTACTGTACCTCTAAAGTTTTCTCTTAAGATCTGAGTGAAGAATCATTCATCATATCCATTAATCTCTAAAAATTAGTTCTCCAGCCATCTCTGTTTCTGACCCATTACACAGGAGATGTGGCCAAA
Source organism: Erpetoichthys calabaricus (assembly GCF_900747795.2). NCBI lineage: Eukaryota > Metazoa > Chordata > Cladistia > Polypteriformes > Polypteridae > Erpetoichthys > Erpetoichthys calabaricus. The sequence goes on along the minus strand of NC_041397.2, from coordinate 99,668,392 downwards.
TACAGCAGTTTGTTTCTTATGATGTAACCTACCTTGGCTCCCTTCTGATAGTAAGACCTGCTGCTTGCTTTTATCTGCCTTCGATTGAAGGATACCCACATCTTCAGTCCCTTAGGCTTTTGGCACCCTACCCAGTGGTTTCAGGTACTCTGCTCAATGCAGAAGAGGTTACTAGCAATGTAAACAATCCTTCGCTCATTTCTTGCTTGCAAAAATATCATTTTTGGTTTGCTGTCCTGTAGTAAGAAAATCTTTCAGCAAGAGGCAACCCCAGCACCCAATTTAGGCCCTTTGCTTGTGTGCCTCTCTCTTCCTACATAGTTGCATCAGTAATTTTCCCTCTAAGCTCTTTTACTTTCATTGGTCAGCATTCTGCTCCTAATCTTTTTTTAAATGCAGATACCACATAACAGACTCATTGTCCCTTATAGGGTACAATTTGTCTCCTCTGCTGTCTAATGGTAGAGTCTCACATATTTATCTGCACCAAGTGGATCCTCTTCTCTGTTTGACATCACTTTCTTTACTTGATAGTAGTGCAGTGTTTATTTCACTCAGCTGTGGCACAAGTCGCTCTTCTGATGAAGATGTCACTTCAGGGGTTTTAAAATTTTGGGTCACTGCATTTTGAATCTGACAGCAACACATTGGTGATTCAGCAAATCAAAATTATTACCTTGAAAGTAGCAGCCACATCGAAACTATTGCTCGACGTTATGTCTATAAAAATGTACTGGCAACAAAACACAATCAAAATTGGAACAAAGTCAGGGGCATGCCAAACAGAAAGCCAAGAATTATTAAATTTCATAAAAAAGCAAAGCCATAAAGACAAGGGCATGAAGGAGCATGATGAGAAATGTTAGCAAAAAGAGCAAGATTGGAAATGCATTCCTTTTGGAATCAAAAATGATTTTTTTATATGTTACTTACCTCATTTAATTTGTAATGATGGCTGAGAAAAATGTTTAATCTCATGATTTCATGCAGAATGAAGATAACAAAATTACTGATATAACAGGTGACTATGGTGACCAATGCCAGAAAACAGCAAACAATATAAAAAGTGCCCATGACAAGAAACTTACATTATTCATGTTGCATAATCCACATATCACCTGCCGTCTAGCCAAATGCTTGCAACATTCTAAATATTTGTATTTGTACAAAAATATCATTAAATAAGTTACTTTAATAGTGATTTTGATTTTGAGGTTGGCACAGTCAGTTATAGTGGCACAGGCCAGTGCTGCACACAAGGCAAGAGGAGTTCCTGGGAAATGAGAATGAGACAGACTTAGGGACTGTGACCTTGGCAGCAGGTTGTGACAGGGAAGTAATAATAATAATAATAATAAATTTATAATATAATATAATATAATATAATATAATATAATATAATATAATATAATATAATATAATATAATATAATATAATATAATATAAGGGGGGCGGCACGGTGGCGCAGTGGGTAGCGCTGCTGCCTCGCAGTTGGGTGATCTGGGGACCCGGGTTCGCTTCCCGGGTCCTCCCTGCGTGGAGTTTGCATGTTCTCCCCGTGTCTGCGTGGGTTTCCTCCGGGCGCTCCGGTTTCCTCCCACAGTCCAAAGACATGCAGGTTAGGTGGATTGGCGATTCTAAATTGGCCCTAGTGTGTGCTTGGTGTGTGGATGTGTTTGTGTGTGCCCTGCGGTGGGTTGGCACCCTGCCCAGGATTGTTTCCTGCCTTGTGCCCTGTGTTGGCTGGGATTGGCTCCAGCAGACCCCCGTGACCCTGTGTTTGGATTCAGCGGGTTGGAAAATGGATGGATGGATGGATAATATAAGGGTGGCATGGTGGTGCAGTGGTAGCGCTGCTGCCTCTCAGTTAGGAGACCCGGGTTCACTTCCCAGGTCCTCCCTGTGTGGAGTTTGCATGTTCTCCCCGTGTCTGCGTGGGTTTCCTCCCACAGTCCAAAGACATGCAGGTTAAGTGGATTGGCAATTTTAAATTGGCCCTAGTGTGTGCTTGGTGTGTGGGTGTGTGTGTGTGTCTGGTGGTGGGTTGGCGCCCTGCCCAGGATTGGTTCCTGCCTTGTGCCCTGTGTTGGCTGGGATTGGCTCCAGCAGACCCCCGTGACCCTGTGTTCGGATTCAGCGGGTTGGAAAATGAATGGATAGATAATATAATATAATATCGGGCGGCACAGTGGCACAATGGGTAGCGCTCCGGGTGTTCCGGTTTCCTCCCACAGATTCTAAATTGTCCCTAGTGTGCACGTTCCTGCCTTGCACCCTGTGTTGGCTGGGATTGGCTCCAGCAGACTCCCATGACCCTGTAGTTAGGATATAGTGGGTTGGATAATGGATGGATGAGTGGATAATATAATATCTATATATGTAAAATCCAGCGTCTGTCTGTCTGTATATCTGACCGCTTTTCACAAGAGAACTACTTAGCAGATATAAATCAGGTTTTTCTCTATAAGTTGATTTTGTGACTTCTCTCATCGGTTGTGGCACCGATTTATTCACGTGAATCCGAGAGACAGCTTGCAGGCCGAAGGGAGGGGGAGGTGGGACCTCAGGAGTAAGGAGCTGGGTGGGCCTCCTCACTCACGCGCCAGCCTCCGTTCGAGTTGCTGTACCTCTCCCACTTGTTGGAGCATACCTTGTCTCTGCTTAGCTAGCAATTCACTGTTTGTTCAGCTGACATTCCCATCTAAAGAGTGTTAATGAGTAACGTTTGACGTTATTGAGAGAGATCACAGCTCCGTGTGTTTTTGAGGGTACCTGCTCATTGAAAGAGATATCATGGCCATGTGCTCTGCTCCCCACATGGGAGACGCTCGCCCATCAGAGCTGAATACAATCAGATACAGTGCCAACATTTGACATTGGAGTGTACCTACCTTCCACTTGGCCAGAGATAGCTTGTCAATGTTTTACATTTTTGGCAAGAGATCACAGCTACATTCTCGCCCATGATAGCAAAACCAAAAATATTGTATATATAGAGGCCCTTGGATACTAAAGCTGTCAATATAAATTCTTCTTAATATAAATTATTACATTTTTTTATTTTTTAATTGATTTTTAAAGTTTGTCCTGGTTTTGCTCTATGTGGATGGAGCTGCGGGGAACAGCTAGCACATTATAATATAATATAATATAATATAATATAATATAATATAATATAATATAATATAATATAATATAATATAATATATCCATATATTATCCATATATATAATGGATATATATATATATCCATCCATTATCCAACCCACTATATCCTAACTACAGGGTCACGGGGGTCTGCTGGAGCCAATCCCAGCCAACACAGGGCACAAGGCAGGAACAAATCCCTGGGCAGGGTGCCAGCCCACCGCAGTAATATAGATAGATAGATAGATAGATAGATAGATAGATAGATAGATAGATAGATAGATAGATAGATAGATAGATAGATAGATAGATACTTTATTAATCCTAAGGGGAAATTCACATACTCCAGCAGCAGCATATTGATAAAAAACAATAGTAAATTAAAGATTGATAAAAATGCAGGTGCAACAGACAGTAACTTTGTATAATATAATATAATATAATATAATATGGTACATTGATTAGCTACTTCCTGAGTTCTAACCCTGCGCTCTGTTGACTGAGCTTGTTCCCCTCATAACTGCTTGTGTTTCCCCTCTCGGCCCTCCAGGTCTCCTCCCACAGCACTAAAGACGATTCTAAACTGGGATGTGTGTAGGCGTAAGTGAGCCCTGTGATGGACAAGCATGCTGCCCACACCTGAGTCCTAGTTTATTCCCATTACTGCCATAGTAAGCTTTGAACCACATGACTCTGAATTGAATTAAGCAGGTCAGAAAATGCAATTTTATTTTATAAAATAATATAAGCATGAGTTTGTAAGACTAACTGGTGACTCTGCTTTGGGTAAGTATAAGTGAGTATGAGTTGACTTGAACGCACTCTCTAATTTACTGGCACCTAGTCCATTGTTGCTTTTCTGCATATAATCATTTAAACTTTAGTCAATCTTTTTTAACAAGCTTTCTGATCCTCAGGGTCACAGGGAACAGATGCCAATATCAATAGAAATAAACTCAAAGCAGGACATAGCAAAGGAGGGTGCAACCCAATAGGAGGTTCCCCCACAATGACACACAAACTGGGCCATTTTAGAGGACCAGTCAGCTTGATCTTACATCTTGAGAGTCACAATGAACTTTGTATACGGCAAGTGAGTGGAATCATCACTGTCAGATCTGCATGTAAAAACCTGCGGACACAAGAGAAGAGCCACTCTGTAAGACTCTCTGAAAGGTACGTGCTTGAGGTGAGGCATTTCAGAACACATAGAAATTGGTCTGTATTGCCAGGTTTCCTTTTCCTTGTTTTTTTTTGTATTTCACATATCTCTAAAAAGATCAAGTATGAGTGAAAAGGACTGCCATTTAGTAAAAGTATAAAACATTCATCTGGTAGCTCTCTGTTTAAACCACCAGCCTAACTGTGGCTTACAGTGATGGTGACAGTGAACTAATAATCTTACTAAAGCAGCCCCTATAAACCAGGTGAATTTAAATTTAGGTCCCTGGGATAAACAGACTAGCCTAATATACCACATATACTGGCGTATGAGTCGGGTCTCTAAACCCGAAAAATCAATCATAACAACAGACCCCGACTTATACGCCCGTTCAAAAATGCGACACTTATTTTTTTTTTTCACATCTTCTTACCTCCTCCAATCTCGCACCAGTTTCTCAGACACATTGCATTTTGTTGCAGCAGCGCAGTTAACCAATTTATTTTGCCACTTCCACGACATTTAATTTAAAACCAGCTTCATATTTTCTTCTGATCGAACTCTCCGTCATAGATAAGGGATGCTCTTATGATAAAGGTGTATGAGGGTGTGAGATACAAAAAACACAAAGCAGTGCAAACGTCGCTTCAGAATAGTTTGAGTATTACCATGTGGTTACATAGGCACAATACATAAAAAAAACAGTGTGCTCCATGGTTACTCTCTCAGATAAGCGTTAGCATATTATAATCTCTTAGACCAATAGTGTGAGTGTTCCACATTCAACTTATACGATCGACATTATAAAATACCAGAAATTATACAGTGAAATCAAGTCCCGACTTATCCGTAGGAGAACTTAAATGCAAGTATATATGGTAATTGCAAAATTCAATGTAATTAAGGTATAGCAAATATTTTTAAACATTTACCCATGATTCACGTTTACCATGATCTTGTTAATGCATGGCAGTTTTTCCAATGAGAGACCAACTGTGCCAAGAGTAAATGTGAAGAATATGATCGATCAAGTCAGGAGTGATGGCAAACAAAGGAAACCAATATTTGCTGAGTTTTAGCGCACTATTTAATGTAAACCTATTTGAGAGATGAATAATCTTTGGATTAAACAAACCTTGAGCAGTCCTGTTGCCGTGTTAATCATTTAATTTTATTTTGTTGCATCTGTGTCTCCTTTTCTACACCAGTTTAAGGATTATTATCATTATTGTTATTGTTGAATTGCTATTTATGTTGCAATGTACAGTGGTGCCTTGGTTTGCGAGCTTAATTCGTACCAGAAATGTGCTTGTAAACCAAAGCACTCGTATATCAAAGCGAATTTCCCCATAAGAAATAATGGAAACTCAGATGATTCGTTCTACAGCCCAAAAATATTCATATAAAAATGATTAATACATCCTCCGGGCGCTCCGGTTTCCTCCCACAGTCTAAAGACATGCAGGTTAGGTGGATTGGCGATTCTAAATTGGCCCTAGTGTGTGCTTGGTGTGTGGGTGTGTTTGTGTGTGTCCTGCGGTGGGTTGACACCCTGCCCGGGATTGGTTTCTACCTTGTGCCCTGTGTTGGCTGGGATTGGCTCCAGCAGACCCCCGTGACCCTGTGTTCGGATTCAGCGGGTTGGAAAATAGATGGATGGATGGATGATTAATACAAAATATAAAGTAAAAACTCATTATATAACTCATAATAAAACAAATTAACGTGCACTTTACCTTTGAAAAGAATCATGGCTGGTGTGAGGGAGACGAGAGGAAGAGGAGGAGGAGGGTTATTGTGTAGGATGACTTTCATTATAACTAACGGAATCACTGCTGCCTGTTGGCTCACTGGAATCTTTTTCTTTTTTTGCGACTTTAACAAGGAACCGATCCAATGACAGTTGCTTTTGAGGATTTCACGGAAATGTGATATTGCATTGTGGTTAAACAGATCCATCACTCGCAGACAAAATAAAAAATGCTTTACGCATACACACACGGTCACAATGCTGTAGTAAACAGTATACGCTTGTACGGATGTTAACGATATGAGTGAGGCACATTGACTGAGACCGAGCTTGGGAGACGATTACCCACAATCCCGCAGCAAGAGAGAGAGAGAGAGAAGAACTATTGGCTCGGCTGTGATCACGTGATGCTCGGCAGACAGATCGTATATGTACTACTCATATTGCAAAACCTCGCTCGTTTATCAAGTTAAAATTTATTAAAATTTATTGCTCATCTTGCAAAACACTCGCAGACCAAGTTACTCGCAATCCAATCTTTTACTGTATAATTTTTTTTCCTTCCCAGTGTTAATGACAAGTGGGCATCCAGGGTTTCTGGTCTTTTTAATGACATGCAGCAGCAATGTGCACACATAATGCCATTCTACTATAAAAGCCTTTGCAGAATCTCATTCCCAGATGTGTGTCGTAGCCCCTTATAAGCACGATGGCTTTAGAATATACTTTCAAAATTCCCAGGTTGTCTCTTTTTGCTCTTGTATCATACTGTCTATGTAACCCCACTGATCCTGGTAATCAATTCATTCATTCACTGAACCCACATAATCCAGTTCATTGGTGTTAGTAAACCTTTACAGTGGCCATTAAACAGTGGCCATATCACGGCCTGATATAGTGACCTTTCAGATGCAGCATATTAATTGAAAGAAAGAAAGAAAGAAAGAAAGAAAGAAAGAAAGAAAGAAAGAAAGAAAGAAAGAAAGAAAGAAAGAAAGAAAGAAAGAAAGTCATCTCCATGATTACAAGATGAATAAAATATTCAGACTAGCTTATATTTTGCTCTTTTTCAACCCACAGGAAGCCAGTTTCCTCACAAATGAAGTTTAAGCAGGGTACTGCCCAGACCACAGTTTGCTCCAGCTGTGCACAGCATTGCAATGAAAGAATTGACTCTTGGGATGCTGCGACCTTTCTGGGTCATTGCTTGTGATTGTCCCACAAATCTGCCAGAAATAGATTTTTGACTCATCAGGGTGCAAAGCATTTTCAGTCACTCACAGTCCTAAGAAGCGATGCATTCTCCAGAGATGGCCTGTCAGGAACGAGGCCCTCTACTGACCGCCAGGCCTCATGCCAGCGCATGGCTCACTGCAGCCTTGAGCGGCAGGTGTGCACTTAACAAGCGTTTAATAAGTAAGTGCTGCTCTGTGCCTAATGGCACACTTGAGGTATGAAATTTTCTCTTAGGTCGTTGATTACAAGGTGACGAAATAATCTCTGACAAAATCTAGCATAGGAGCGATCCGTCTGTCAGGATAATCAAAACTGGAAAAGGCTGCCGAAGACCTTACATCAAGTGAATTTCCAAGTGCAAATCAATGAGGCAATGCTAGCGCTTCCAAAGCATGCCTCTGAGCAAAAGCTTCTGAATGAGGAAATCGGCCTGACCTGCTTTCAGATTGCGTGAGCATGGCCAGAGACAGCAGCACAGCTCTCACACCCCCCGATCTGCCATCATCCCAGCAGGGTGACAGGTGTGGTAGTAGAATGGGTGAATTTTTTTTTTTTTTTTTTTTCTGGAATTGCTTTTTTTCACCATGAGACATAAAGCACGAATGGACCTTGGATGAGATGCCAGGGCACATTCACACAAGCCAAATCAATTTAGAGTCACCAATCAAGCTAATAAACGTGTCTGAGACGTGGGGAGAACTTCAAGTGAAAACCAGGGAGATGCATTAAGACTATGCAGACTTCTCAAATAGTGACAAGGCAGAAATTGAACCCAGATCCCTAGAGCTATGAATCAATTGTGCCATAATGGCTGCCATTCCAATAATATTATTTACTTAAAAAAGGACTTTTCTGCTTGTAAGCCTGTGCAATAAAAAGCTCAAAATCCCTTTGGTGATGGACTAGCTGACACCTTCCAGAGCCTCTGATGCCTTTTAGCAGCCATGGCCTTTTTTTATTAGTCAGCCTACATGTGAAATCCAGAACTGCAGAAGGCAACTGTATTCACGCTACAGTGAAACAAAATCATGGAATTAAATCTTTATGGGACTTAAGTCTAAAATGATTGGGCCAATATAAAGTGTAAAGAGTTTTAAAATCAGGACATGTTCCCCTGGCAAAAGCTTATTTTTCCATTAGTGTTTAAATTTTAAAAAGGGTGACAAGATGGTGCAGGGCGCTGGGTTTGAATTCCAGCATGGTCACAGCCTGTGTGTTATGTTTTAGGCACTAGTTTAAGTGTGTTTCCTTTCCTTCTGATCATTTTTCTTGTTATTGAATGATGATGTTTTTGTCATTCTGTCATTTTATTTTCAATTTGTTTTTGTTTAATTATTTATGTGCTATGTGTATTTATGGTTTGGTGTGTTCAGTTGTACACCCTTGGTTCTGTGGTGTGTTGTCATGGCTGCTTTATAACGTTTTTTGTTAAGGTCTTGTTAAGCAGCAGTAAGTGACTATCAGATGCACTTTAGGGCTCTCACATTTTAATATCTTGTCATTGGTGTTTTATTCTTTTAAGGTCTTCTTAGGTAGCAGCAGTTGACAACCAGATGCATCTCCATAGCCCTTATTCTGCAAGTATAAAAAACTCTGTCAATTTTTTCTAAAATATATGGAGCCGAAGAGGATTATGTCATCCACCAATGATGGCAAAACAGAAAAACAATTTAGATTGAGTTCAAAGTAATCACTTACAGGAATCATCTATTTCACAAGTTGAAGCAGGGATGTTTTTGTAAAGCTAAAGGGTGAGAAGGCTTGTTAGTATGGAGAATTGTTTGTATAATCTATTGTGCGGAGTGGTGGCTCTGAGGCTAAGGATCTGTGCTGGTATCCAGAAGGTTGCCAGTTCAAATCCCTGTCACTGCCAAAAGAGATCCTACTCTGCTGGGCCCTTGAGCAAGACCCTTAACCTGCAATTGGTCCAGGGGCACTATACAATGGCTGACCCTGCACACTGACCCCAAGGGTTATGTGAAAATGAACAAATTCCTAATACAAGTAAGTGTATAAGGCGAAATAGAGAACAAAAAAAAAATCTATAGGACGTCAATGTAAACATGATTATCTTTTTTTCAAATGTGTTTGTTTTCATGTGCAAAATGTGAAATCACTTGTTTAAATGGAAAACATTACAGAAAAATATAAATGGTAAATGATGCTGTTATATGATAAATATCACACTTAAATGCTAAATATGAAACTGAAATGCTAAATTCCTACATAAATGGTAAATATGTCAGATAAAGTTCTCTAAGTTCCGGCGCAGCCGAGAGTGGCAGCCTTTTCAGCAGCTCCGTGTATGACTGTATGTGTATGTGTACTTTTCTACTTTTATTTTTCTATTTTTATTTATTGATCACTCCTATTACTTTATTTTATGTGGATTTGTTCCCTGGACATCTATCTATCTAAACGCTAACTTTTCAACTTAAATAATAACTATCCAACTTAAATACCAAATATCCTACTTAAATATTCATTGACTAACTTTAATGCTAAATATCCACCATACTATATAAGCTAAATGTCCAACTTAAATGATTAAATTTCACACTTAAATGCCAAATATTCATCTTAAATGGTTAAATGTCCAACTGAAATAATTAAATGTTGCACTTAAATGTTAAATGTCCAACTTAAATGGTAAATGTCTGAGCAGACATGCAGGTGTAGAAGACAGTGTGCATATACTGTAACACTCAGCTTCAGATTTTGATATCAACTGTTTAAGCATTTTCTATATACATATGACACTTCAGATTTGCATTTAACTTTGCTGTTTAAATTTCAGGTTTGACTGTAGACATTTGAACTTACACCATCCTTAGGTGCCACATGCAAGTTTAACACAAGATATTTGCTCTTTATATCAAAAACTTACCAGGCAAAGAGTAATCTTGACTTTTAAATTGGACATTTAATTATTTAAGTTGGATATTTAGCGTTTAAATGTAACATTTAACCATTTAAATTTAACAGTTAGCATTTAAGTGTGACATTTAACAATTTTTTGAACATTTACAATTTAAACAGGACATTTAGCATATCAGTTACACATTTAACATTTAAGTGTAATTTTTAACCTCTGAAGTGGGACACTTACCATTTAGTAGTGTCATTTACTATTTATTTTTAACCCTTAAACTTCCACATACTTGGGGGTTAATGCACCCCTGGATGCCAAATACTTTTTTGCTACACTTTTTAAGGAAATGTCACAATTCACAAAGAAAATGTAAAATTTTAATGGAACACATATTTTTTTTATAGTCGGCTGTGGCGTACAATAAATGTACGTCAGCAAATATACTCGGCTCCGGCGTGCTGGTAAATTGCTTTGGGAACCGACTATAGCTGGTTCCGGCGGTTTAAGGGTTAATATTGGCTATTTAAACAAGTTGGACATTTAGCATTTAGTGTGATAGTTAGCATTTAAGTTTGCACTTACCTGAGGCATTTATCATTTATTTGGATATTTAGCATTTAAGTTGAACATTAAACATTTTGTGTGATATTTAACAACTGAAGTGGTGTATTTATCATTTAAGTTAAATATTTGCCATTTAAACAAGTAACTTCACATTTTGCATGTTAAAATGCATACATTTGAAAAAAGAGAGCATTTCCACATTTGGCATCCTGTAAATGTACAATACCTGATGCTGCTAAAAACAAGTGCACCATGTTACAATTGGCACTCCATATGCTGGAGTCAAAGTGCAACTTCCAAATAATCTACTTTAATGGAAAATACTGAAATACTATATGATGATTTAGAAGATATCACCATAGCAATGACAGAAGAGAATGTTCAGTTATAGTCCAATCAGTCAGCCACAGCCAGAAATTTTTGTCCAAATTCTGTTTCTGAGAGGATGGAAAAGACAAAACATATAATAATTTCAAAGGCTCTGTTGTTGTAATATTTTTTTATTGTATTATTATTGAATTATTTTGTAATCAAATTAATTACCATGTAATGTGTTTTGTAATAGTGTTAGCTTGGAAAGGCACTAAGAATAAAATTACAAAATGTGATGGAGTTCCTCACAGCTATCTGGAGCTGAAATCTGCACCCAGTGTACTCTGTCCTCCAGGTACTCTGCTTGTATTTCCAAACCCAAAGATGTGCATTTTAGGACAGGTGGTCACTCTAAATTGTCCCAGGGTAGGTGGATATGGGAGCATGTTCTGTGACATGAGTATGCTGGCATCCCATCCAGGGCTGGTTCCTGCTTTGTGCTCAGTGCTACCAGGACGAGTGCTGGCTTTGTGTAAACTAAAATTAGGATAAGCAGGTTTACAAAAAGACAAATAGAGGAATACTTAATGAGCAGCAGAGTGGCACAGAGATTAGACCATTAGAGACTTATTTTTTGTTTACCTCCATTAAAGATTCTTGCATTTTAAACTTAACATTTTCTTTTACTACTAATCATTCAGCCTGTTACAATAACGGGCGCTAGAACAGTAGTGCATAAATAAACATTAGTAGGAATGGTCTATATTAAATGGCAAGGGACCTTGACCTCATTCTTTCTGTTGGTCGTATTTTTCTTTGTCTTTCAGCCTTTCTTTTGTTGATGTTTACTTGCTGAGCTGACCGTTCTTCGTGGGCTGCCGCTGTGTATTGTGTGTGTTTAATTTTCTGTGACAGTAATACTGTCTTGTACGTCTGCTGGCTTGTACGTCCGTAACATACCTTTAATTTTCTCTGGCAGTAATACAGGCGTGCACGTCAGTAATATGCCTTTAATTTCCTCTCGCAGTAATACTGGTTTGTATTTCTGTAAAACGCCTATAACTTTCTCTAACAGTAATATCGCGCATCACACCGTGCCCCGTGCATGTGCACTTCACCAGAAGACACACACATATGGACACCTGGATGCACACAGGGATTTTATTAAAGAGGATTTGTAAAGTACTTTGAGATACATTTCATTATAAAAATGTGGCATAAAAATAAATGTTGTTGATGATGTTATGTAGAACTCTCCACCTCATTCTGATCCTGTAATGTAAGAACAAAAACCTCTTGGAAATGGGCAGGGTGGTAAGGGTGGACAGCTTGGGCACCTATCAGTCTAAACCGTGTGTGAGGCAAGTGATAAATGGACTGCTGGGATAAGTATGGGCACTCGTGCAGCAGAGACTAGGGGAAAGTCACAGGGAGAACATGCACAGTGTGGGAGATAAGCCCAGAAACAGACAGACACAGACTCACAATGTTCCAAAATACACACATTTATTTTCTGTTTTTTCTACAGAGAACACACAGCGCACCAATCACCCACCCACTCCTCTCCTGCAAGCTCTGTCTTCTACCTCTGGACTCTGGCTCCTCGAATGGAGTCAGGCGGCCCCTTTTATATTGTACCCGGATGGGCTCCAGGTGCTCGTTGGTCTTCCTGCAGCACATCCTGGTGTGGCGGAAGTGCTGCAGTCAAGGGCTTAGCAAATGTCCAAGCGCCCCCTGGCAGTGGCCACAGTGGCCACAGTGACTTCACAGGGTTGAGCTTCCAAGCTCTGTTCCCGTGACCCCAACACCCACTAGGGCAGCTGCCCTCTCCTGTTCTGGGGGAGATACTGCTCCTCTCCTGGTCCTTCCAGTTGGGCATGCCAGCTAGGCAAGGGTCCCAGCCTACTGTTACAGCAGTTCAAATAGACAGTAAGGCAAGATATATTTTTTTAAATCAAAAATTTTAAAAAACATTTATAATAATGTATTGTGTGCCTTTAATTTTCTCTCGCACTAATACTGGTTTGTATTTCTGTAAAATGCCTGTAATTTTCTGTGACAGTAATGCTGGCTTTGATGTCTGTAATATGCGTTTAATTTTCTGTCACAACAGTGGGCAATCAGCAGATTCTCCCGAGCAACTGATGTAATGTGTGGCATGCAGCTGATAATCGTGCCTGTGGCGTCTCTCCAGCAAATACTGTGCAATGTAACAGTTTTAAGGGTCCCTGTGACCCCTTGAACCCTCAGACTAGACGTCAGACACCAGATAAAAGTCCAAAATGAATTTATTATAATAATAAATGTGCACAAAGCACCCTCCACTCCACAATACTCCAATAAATCAATAATCACTAAACAATACTCAATCCTCCACTCCCAGACGCTTAGCCACCCTGCCTCCCAACTCGGCTCATCGTCTGGGATTTCCCATAGTCTTTTTATATTCCCTGACCCGGAAGTGTTTCCAATCCCTCAGTCCATGTGATCTCCTATCACTTCCGGGTCAGATAAAAATCCTCTTCTTCATCCCAGAAGCACATCATTTCCCTTGTCGCTTTGCCTATGACGTACTTCCAGGTTATAGGGCATGTAGAATTCCCTGAGCCTCCCTACAGCGTCTCCTGGAGGTCCCCATGGTATCCAGCAGGGCTGGTTGTAAAAACTACAAGGTCCATGAGGCCCTGCTGGAATTCGGGGAACCTCTATGCCAAAGGGAGAGCTCCATCTGGCGGCCTGGGGGTATTGGCCGGGATGACAGGCCGGCCATCCCTCACAGCAGTTCTCCAGCAAGTATTTTAATGTGTGCTGGCATGCAGCTGATTATTGTATGTGTGGTGTCTCCCCAGCAACAGAGTTTATGTGAGCGGCCGCGACTACCCAATCAGCACTCTCCCCAACAATGTCCTTTATTAAAGAGTGCCCCGCGCATGTGCACTTCACCAGAAGACATACACACACAGACACATGGACGCACACAGGGGTTTTATTAAAGAGGATAAGGCTCTGCAACGGTTTGACACTGAATCTAGGGCTGGGTTCTGTCTTGTGCCCTATACAGTTCTGGCCTCTGACAACCCTGAACTGGATTCAGCAGGCTTGAGAAAATTAAAGTAGACATACTGATAAATAACTATTATTATTATTATTATTATTTATATGGTAGATATTTTTCTCTAAGGTAATATACAAAATCAAGATAAATGCAGTACATTGGAATAAACCACAATGAATAAATAAGGAAATTAATTTTGAACTTTACATTTATTCACTGTGGAACTTGAGACCACCAGTGGTCCCCTTTTTATTCCAGATTGTGTAAACCGAACTTCAAAGGGTGCATCAATCTCTCTCTCTCTCTTGGAAGCCGCTGTCCGAGGCCCTGAAATTCATACGTGACTACTGAAGGCTGCAGCTAAACACACAGTCAGTCGCACTCCTGCTAACCTAAGCTATGACTGCAATCTGCTTTATAGGCTGGGAATTTCCTAAGCATGTGTATCACACCATGTTTATGAGACACCCAAGGGGTATGGCTGACTGAAAAAAAAACACAAGTAGATGTAATATTTTAGCACCAATTTTAAGATATTATCATTAGAAATGTGCTGCCACAGTCCAAAGAACATCTGCCAGGTTGAGTGCCCAGCATCAGGGAGTGAATTGTTGCCTATCATGGCAGTCTTAAGCCAATTTCTGCTAAGTTAGGTTCAGATTTTTTATTGCTCTGAAATGATGTAAGCATTTTATGAATATGAAGGGTCTGAGCTGTCTCACTATGCTGGTCTTTCACAGTATTGTGGAGCTTCTTTTTTAAAAGATGATTGAAAGAAATAAAAAAGTAAAATCCAGATGACGAAGACAGAAATGTGCTAACAAATTTTAAAACCTACAGAGTGAAAGAAATATTGGTCACACTGCATGTGTTGTTATTTTGAGTCATTTTGTTAACTGTGTACTTAAATGACGCTTCTAGCAGAGCCTATAATTCTGTTTGCAACAGAATGGAAGATTCATTCATCACAAGTGAAGCAGTGGCATCATCCAAAGCAGATGGGAGGTGGATAGGTGACAAGCTGAGAAGTGAAGGCCCTGGATGTTATACTTTGTGTTCACAGTGCATCACCAAGCTGAGACATTACACCAAGTGATATTTAAAATGGGCACCTCCCAATGATTTACGAAAGCAATCATGAAAATCAGTGTGAGCCAGTGTTAAATTAAGAAGTTTAGAAATTGCAAGGAAAATCGTCTTTTTTACTAGACAATCTGGATGGCTTTTGCTCTACAGGTTAAGAAAGGCTTTAAGCCAACTCTGATTACTACCAAACTAATCATTTACAAATGTCTTACTCATTAAGCCACTACCTGAAAGCTGTAATCAGCCACGTTGCAAAACATGCAATATGGAGGATGGCATCAGAAGATCTCAAACGTCTGATAGTTTTATATCTACAAGGCAGCATACAAACCAATTCTGGAGTATTGGAACAAGCAGCAAACAATATATAAGGCAGAGGTTTCTGAAAAGAGGCTGTTTGTGTTTTGTGTATGTTAGTTTCAGGAGTTGTTTTCTCTCTCCAGCAATGGATACAACATGACTTTTAGTGACTGTTCAGTCCATTTAAAAGCCAGCAAGAGCATTCAGTCTGTGAAAGATGCTATATTCATAATGTAATTGTATGTTTTGAATGAATAAGCCTCTGATTTAATCTTCCAGAAACACGTTTTCTTCTATAAACAAATTAGGAGTTTTAATAAAAGCAACCTGCCCAGCATCCCTCATCTTTCAATAACATCTGTCCCTGAGGTGATGCTGGTTAGTCTGGATGAAGACTCAGTCAGCATCTCCAGAGTATATCAGAAAATCTCAAGGAACTAACCTCTTAATGATCTTAGGGAAAGATGGGAAAATGATCTCCTAATTATAATTTTAGAAAAGGAATGGTATTCAGCCATTCACAAATTACATTATTATTCAACATGCCTGCCATAGATCAACTAAAATTTCAGCTTAAATTGTTTAAATGTACCTAGGACATGATCGACCTGTGAGCAATGCCAAGCGCCTGCATTATGAGGTCATATCTTTTGGGAATGTCTTACACTTAAACCATATTGTGCAACAATATTTGTCTACCGGTCAGGCAGCACTGGATTTAAATATCATTCCTAAGGCCTACACAGCAGCATCTGGAGTCATACCAGATAGGATAAAAGTGAGCTGCCATGAAAAATGGGTTATAATTTCCTATGCCACACTACTTGCACAGGCTGATTTTGTTCAACTGGAAGAATCCCAAAGCAACTTTTACAACTCAGCGTGAAGGTGATGTTCTATATTATCTCAAATTGGAAAAAATCTGATTCTCTCTATGAGGATCTGTTCACAACTTGGCAAGAAATAATTAATGGAATTCTAAAGTAAACATTGCTGAACCTTTTTATTTTATTTCCTCTTTTATCCTATATAAAGAGCCATGTAGACAGGGCTCTTTGGTCATATAGCCCTCTTTGTTGGGTGAGAGTTGAGTTTCACGTATAGTCTTCAGAGTATACTGTTGTATTTGCTATATTATCTTCATTTGATTGGGCTGTGTTTTGCTTTTATGTTCTGCTTCCTAAATACAAGGATGATTAAAAAAAACAACTAAATAAAATAAAAGCAAGTGTGGTCAGTAAAGTGCCCTTATGGTAAAATTATAAAATAAGTAGATATGATTACAATAAAGGCTGAAGTACCAGGACCCAAAAGAGACACCTAAACTGGAGTCATATTTCAGTGGACCACAATACAGAAAATAAAATGGCCTGAATATATTAACTCACTGGGTCTGGAGGTGTGGAGTGAAGGTTTATAGGCAGGAAAAAGGCATGACTTAAGATTGGGAAAGGAAAATGAAAAATGAATAAACAAATAAATGGAGTAGAAAGGTGAGCAGATGTAAGAGCTGTAGAGCAATTTTCAAGTAGGCATTGGGTTGAAAAATGAAACAAAAAATGTATGTAGGCTTAATCTTCTTTAATTGTGTATTTTATTGTGTTAGTTTCTATCTGTTTACAGTACCTTCTCTGTGTGTGTGCATGTGATGAGTTAAACCCATCCTGAGAAAATAAAAAAGGCATCAACTAGACCTGCTTTTACTGTATGACAGTCCTTCCTGCTGCACAGAGGAGAGCTTGCTACACACTAATAATACTAAATGTGCACATTCACTGCTTTGTGCCACTAACCTAAATATTGGAATATTTTTGGAGAAAAACAAGTCCTGGCGCCACAATCAGAAAAACTCTCATTAAATATCCAAATAACTTATGACTGTTGATCTCAAGCAAAATCTGAAAGGTGCTGGATATACTGTGACCTTACTACTGAAATGTATGTACATATGCAGCACACATTACTTATTTATTTTAAGAAGTTAGATACCATTACACATATACATATACTCGTATACACCATTATAGATAAAAATGTACACATACTTATGGACATGTAGAATATATATACAGTGTAGTGTTCAGAAGCTTGAAATCACCCAGAAATGTTTGTGCTTTTGATAGAAATGGCCATCTTTTTTAATCAATATAACATTAATTTGGTTTAAAATATATAGCCAAGGGATTACTAGTGTTTCTAATGGCTACTACAGCTTGACTACTACTGTTCACATATGACTGAAAAGATCCATTCTAAGCATCATTAATTAGTGATGCTTAAATGCTAATTAGTTATTAGAGAAACCTTAGTAATTGTGTTAGCCCCACTAAAACCTGTTTTTGTGTTCAGTAAAGCAAGTAAATTGTCTTTCCTTGAGTAGCTAAGTACCGGCCATTCCTAACGTTCAGTTCCTGGTTCAAAAATGGACAAAATGAAAGAGCTTTGTCCAGAAACATGTCAGTCTATTGTTTTTGAGCAGAATGAAGGTTACTCCATATGACAGCTTCATACAAAGGTGTCTATTACTGCCCTGAGAGGATCTGACCAGAATAGAAACAGATGAGGAAAGCCCAGATGGGCAACTGCATAAAAGGTTAAGAACAGGAGAGTGTGTACTTGGAGAAACAAATTCTTAACTTGCCCTCAGTTGGCTTCTTCCTTAAATACACATCAAATACCAGTAGGGTCTGTAACAGTCAAAATAAGACAGTGTTCATTTTGTTACATTGACATACAAAAACTTTAAAAAGCAGTGTTTTCTGTCATTTATATATTGTTAATGGTATTGTGTATTAATACTAATTTCAAAGTTTTAAAGGTAAGCGACCTGTAACTGTTAATGTAAGTGAAACAATTGACACAATTTGATATGGGATATGATGTAAGTAGGTAGCCATACCACTGAGTCACTAAAAGATGCAATTTTGCTTTATGGTTTGTCTGCCCACAGAATCCTAAATGTGAAATTCTGCCCATGTCACAAATAAAGTTGCAACAGATGACTAATCAGTTTCAAATGCACACACATCATCCATAACAGCAGCACTTTCGTCATTTGTTGCTGCCTGGGTCGCACTCACAGTTGTCACATAGCAGCCATCAGTCAGTATGGCTGTGCTCAGGGTAACTGATGTACTTCTTCCTCAACCCATTGTTTCTTTTTATCACTTTTATGCTTCCCTGTGCTGGGGCTGAGAAGTTTTAAAAAGGCACCCAGACACATTAAAAAGAGCAGTTCCAATTTTATTTAGATACTGCATATACAGGTTTGATTGATTTTTTTTATCATTTCCTCTGGGATTCAAGACACCTTACTCTTGAAACTGCTTTCACATTAGATTGGACACCTTTCCTTCTAACAGATTAGTTTAAATACAAGTGGTCAACATCACAAGTAAATTGTCAAGATGAATATCCTCCCTAAGCTTCTGTTCCTATTTCAAAACATCCCCATATACAATAACAAATCTTTTTTGTAAGAAATTAAATTCAATCATAACCTCATTTATTTGGAATTCGAATAATCCACACATTCAAAAGGTGACCCTACAATGACCTAAATTAGAAGACAGCATGGCTCCACCTAATTTTCAATTTTATTACTGGGCGGCAAACATACAAGCTATAAAAACCTGGACATTAATACAAATAGCTTCCCACTAGTTTCGTCCGCAAAAGAAATGAAATCCTGCGGTACTTATTTATATTCCCTGCTTTGTACACCAGTAAATACAAGGTATCATCAATATACTAACCCAATTTTCCTTCATTCACTCAGAATATGGAACCAACGTAGGAAGCACTTCATGTTAGAGAATATATTATCTGTGGCACATTTACATGATAACCACCTCAAACTTATACAGTTTCAATGTTTGGAAAACGAATGGGATTAAATCATTTAGAGATTTATATATAAATAATGTCTTTGCATCCAATGATCAATGACGCTGTAAATTTAGCTTTCCATCGAAATTTGCTACACGAAATCTTCCCAGTCTTCCTCACTTCCCGCCTACTCCATTTCAGAAGAAATATTGATCAGTCTTGGGAACTCGGACAGCATTTCTATAATATATAAAAAACATTTTAAACTCCCTTCCTTCTAAAGATCCCATTGCACACTGGGAAGAAGATCTCTTACTCAGCATTTCAGAAACGGAGTGGAAGGCACCCACATACAGAATTCACTCTAGCTCCATATGTACAAAAATTCAGTTATTTAACTTGAAATCTTTTATCGAGCACATCTATCTCATTTAAATTTGTCCAAAATGTTTGCAGGGCAAGATCCAACCTGCAAATGCTGCAATCGAGCTCCAGCCTCACTAAGCCACATGTTTTGATGATGTACCAAATTAACATCATTCTGGACCAAAATCTTTAAGTGCCTTTCAGACAGCCTTGGTGTCACAATCCCTCCTAACCCATTAATAGGTGTGTTTGGTGTCCCTCCAGGTGGGTTTAAAGTGGAGAAGGACAAACAAACTCTAATTGCCTTTACTTCACTATTAGCATGTAGACTTATCTTGCTCAACTGGAAGAATCATAGACCACCTCTTTTAAGTCAGTGGGTATCTGATGTTATATACTACTTGAAACTGGAAAAAATCAAATTCTCACTTAGAGGATCTGTGCAAAACTTTTTAATAACCTAGCAGGACCTAATCAATAATATTTTAGAATAAGCATTTATATTGGGGAAAAAGACTCCCTTCTCTAATTTCTTTCTCATGGGTGGGGGTATGATTTGAACTTAGTTTTGTTAAGTTTGACTTGATTGTATGGAATGTTATATGCTTTTAATAAATTCAATAAAAGATCAAAAAAAAAAAAAACCAGCTGCTTTCATGACCAGCATACTCACTTTGCTTGACCAATATGTTTTGCCCCTTCCCGGTTCTGCTCATCTCATTCTAAGACTCTTTAGATATTCGCCTTCATTAATGTCAACTCAGTCTTTACCATGCCTCATACCCATTAACCCATTATCAAAAGTGCACGCTGTGAATTCACTTCCATAATGTACATATGATTATGTGATAGAAACACAAAGCTTTAGTAAGTTTAACTTAAGAGCAATTTAGCCACCACTTCAACATTTATATTTTGCATCCTTTAGTATCAGAGCTATTTGTGGGCAGAAGAATCTCAACTGAGTGTGTGAGGATGAATACATTAATGACATTGTTAAAGGACATGTGCCTGGATGAGGACATGTGGTCAGTAATCAGCCATGAGCATTAGTGAACCTGTTTGATAAACAAATACAAATTAGCAAGTGAGAATATGGCCAAAGTTCAGCCAGTAATGAGAAAAAATAAGCAAGAAAATAAAGATGTAATCACTGAGGAAAAATAAAGATCCAAAGTCAGGGCAAGTGGTCTGAAAATGAATAGACTAAATAATAAATCACAAGAGACTTGAGAGATGCAGTGAGTCACCGGGGAGGAGAAGAGAAGACAGCATAGCAGAGACTCTCTAAATATTGAGAAAAATCTCAGTAGATTGCCACCAATGACTACCTAGTAATTACAGTTGCCAAGAAACTGCAAATGGGAGGTGTGTTGAGAATGACGTTTCCCAGAGATTAAAATAGCCGAGTTTATCTTGCTGGGTGTGTCCAAGATAAAAGCGCATCATTAGGAAGGAGAAGCAATACAAAAACTGAACTCTTGAGTGACAGAAGTTCAAAAGATTCAGTCTGCTTTATGTTCTCTCAATTTAAATTGATGATTTTTCTGAACTATTTGCCTTGAACGTTTTAGCAACTTTTGAAAGTTGTTCTTTATGCTAATTCTACATTCAAAAGCAAATTAAGGTTGTGTGTCCTTTTCACATAAGTTGAATCCCAAAGGCCTCATTTGAATCAAATGACGCAAATTTCTTTTGTCTCGCTATGTGAGTAGACGTGCCTGCAAACATTTTGTGACTGCTAATTTCGGCACCAATTGCCAGCTCTGACTTTCCGAAAATCTAACTAATTCTGCATGTTTTTCACTCTGCAAAGGTGACATGAATAAACAAAAAACTGGGGTGTTAAGAAGAAAAAAGAAAATAAAAATATAATTTTAATTAATCAGCTCACTCAGGAATTCATCAAGCCATAAATGCACCAATGTGATGGAGATGCAAAAAATGCACAATGTCCTCTTGGGCCCGTCTTTGCTGCTGTAAATTGTCAGCGGGTTAATTAGTTAATTATTACATGCATCAGTAATACTCTCGGCAGTGGAACAGAACATGAAAGGGAGGGAGCTCAACTGAAGGGGTAGGGATGAAGCTTCCCAGTCAGATTCTAATTTCCGCCACTATTTGACTTGTGGCCCAGAATCGGTGACTGAAATGGAAGTGTTGAGGTGCTGGTGCACCTGCTGAGAACCAAATGGAGTCTGACAGGTTTCCACTCTCTTGAATCCAGTGTTGACTCCTAATTATGCTAAGTTTCTTTTTCTTCCCTGATGTCTCTTTATACCAGTGTTTATATTGTGGAAAAATGTCTTCCACAATATTCCCAGGGACAGGAGGACAATCAGATTTCTTCAGGCTATGATTTATTTTTTAAATTATAATAGTAAGAAACTTCCAAGATTGCTGCCCCATTATCAGCAGATGACCAGGGTGTTGGCACAGTTCATTGCAATTATGCCAAACAAAAGAATGGTAATTATAGTTAGAAATTAGATAAGTGGAATAAATGGACAACATGGGGAAAACAGGTAAACCCAGTGATCAAGGGCAAGAGGGAAATGACAAGTTTCTATTAAAAAAGGAGGAGTAACAGAAATTGGTAAACCATTGAGCAACTCCCTAAATTCTTCTTATTGTACACAGTGAATATGATTGAACACATAACCATAATAAAGTTCCAAAAGAGAATTTTAATATAGCATACATAATGTGGCACTTTAAATCAAACTGAATGAATGAAAAATAATTAAACAGAGATAACAAAGTAGCCCACCTTGGACTTTATCTAAACTGATATCAGTCTGTCACTAGCTGTCCACTTCCAGTGAAGCCCCCTGCTGTGATGGGGTGTGTCACAAGATTATGAGCTCTTACCTTAGGATAGGTGGGGGTGTGGGATGATCCAGTAAGGGACAGCGGTGCAAGTGAATGATGTTCCGAGGTGCAGGCACAATTCCCAGGAGACTTACAATGCCACACATACCATTACACCATCTTGGCATGAACCTAAAGCTGAAGGAAGGCAAAGATGTGGAGTGTTAAAAAGTCATGTGAGTAAGAGAGAGGGTCTGATTATAATAGTTTGGTAACCTTAATGGAGAGAGAGGGAGAGATGCGTATGTGGGTGCAAGCAGGCGAGTGGGCACACGTGGAAGGGTGCACTTTGCGTGATGTTCTGGTGAGGGAGGGTGCGGTGAATATTTGTGTTGGGGAAGGGAACGAATGTCGTTGAGAATTGGTCGCAATAATCCCAAGGCAATATAAAAATATGCTGTGAACACCACGGGTCACCTTCTGTCAACCAGCCTACAGCAAAAGAACATTCTGACTGCTAGAATAAAGAGAAGGGAGCACAGTGTGGAAGTGAATGGAAAACCTAGAACATTTAGTGGGGATTATTTTTTTATGCACATTTTTTTGAAGATCCCTTTAATTTTTCTTGATTTTTGTTTCAGGGAACGTGTAAGGATTGGATTTTTGTAAATATTGTTCGTTTGTCTGTTTTCGGGTGTCATCAGAATTGAGCTTTATTTTAAATGATGTCACATCCCTGATTTTTGATTTTTATCATTACTGTATATCTGTCAGTGAAGGCTGCACCACACCACAATCAATGAACCTCAACCTGAAATAAACATAAAAATGTTAACAAAAATTACACACCAACAAAAAAAATAAATAATACAGTAATCCCTCCTCCATCGCGGAGGTTGCGTTCCAGAGCCACCCGCGAAATAAGAAAATCCGCGAAGTAGAAACCATATGTTTATATGGTTATTTTGATATTGTCATGCTTGGGTCACAGATTTGCGCAGAAACACAGGAGGTTGTAGAGAGACAGGAACGTTATTCAAACACTGCAAACAAACATTTGTCTCTTTTTCAAAAGTTTAAACTGTGCTCCATGACAAGACAGAGATGACAGTTCTGTCTCACAATTAAAAGAATGCAAACATATCTTCCTCTTCAAAGGAAACAGAGAGTAAAGCAAACAAATCAATAGGGCTGTTTGGCTCTTAAGTATGCGAAGCACCGCGGCACAAAGCTGTTGAAGGCGGCAGCTCACACCCCCTCCGTCAGGAGCAGAGAGAGAGAGAGAGAGAGAAACAAAGTCAAAAATCAATACGTGCCCTTTGAGCTTTTAAGTATGCGAAGCACCGTGCAGCATGTCGCTTCACGAAGCAGCTGCACACAGAAGGTAGCAACATGAAGATAATCTTTCAGCATTTTTAGACGAGCGTCCGTATCGTCTAGATGTGCAAACAGCCCCCCTGCTCAATCCCCATACGTCAGGATCACAGATAGTCAGCGCAAGAGAGACAGAGAAAAGTAAGTTGGGTAGCTTCTCAGCCATCTTGCCAATAGCGTCCCTTGTATGAAATCAACTGGGCAAACCAACTGAGGAAGCATGTACCAGAAATTAAAAGACCCATTGTCCTCAGAAATCCGCGAACCAGCAAAAAATCTGCGATATATATTTAAATATGCTTACATATAAAATCCGCGATAGAGTGAAGCCGCAAAAGGCGAAGCGCGATATAGCGAGGGATCACTGTAACTCAAAAACAACAAAAATAAACAAAAAGAAAGCAATTGGTATGGAATGGTCTGTACAGTACTTCCCTGTAAATTTCACTTTAATGATAACAGAGGAAATTTCTCAATGGATGACATTAAAATACAATACAACTGATTGTAATGCCATCTTGGCTGTCCGTCGATCTGACGGTGACACTATCTATCCAGCGTCATTTACAACTGAGTATAATGTATAATAATAAAGAATCAAGTACATTACCTTATATAATATTTACCTATTTCTCAGCGCTCAGGGCAGATATCTTGGAAACCACTTGTTCTAAAACGTTCTATCTTTGCTGCGATTTTTGTCATCCAGGAGCTCCACACAATGCAAAAAAAGGCACAATATTCCAACAAAGATTATAATTTTAAGAAGTGAAAATCAATTTACATTTTACACAGACAGCCAGGCAGAGACACATATATGTACATGTAAGCTCCATGCTAAAATCAACTTTTGTTACGTTTTTGAACTTTCCACATTCAGAATATGAACTTACCGTAAGTTGATAGTGAATTTTAGACCCCATCTCCAAACTTCCATTTACATGAATAAAAAAACAAACATAGCTAGCAGAACAAATCCTGGCTGAAACATAAGACTTGTGTGGTGACCATCAAAGCCCTTTGTTCCTTGGGCAGACTAATAGTTTCATCATTAAATTATTATATTTTGAAGGAGAAAAACACCCAACATATAGTCAAGTTATAGATGGATAGATGTGGAGATGTCACATGGAAATATTAGCATCCCACCTTCTTGTAAATTACATTTATAATCATTAGCAAACCTTAGGAGACAACTGTAACCAATTGAAACAATGTCTATAAGTGTACTGTACATATATTTTTTACTTTGGGATGTAGCAGTGATGTTGAATTTTTCCAACAAGCAGAATAAGGAAATGGGTGAATGGATGGACGAATGTTGCATGCAACGTAGCTGGCAACCAAGTGAATGGAAGGATGAATTCATTTCAGGGTCAGCATGTACAAGGCACTGTGAACTAACTACAACTCATTATTTCACAGATCATGGTACCTGTTTTCATACTTATGCATTGATGCCAACCAAGCGAAGATGCATTAAGGTTAAGCCTTGGAAGTAGTATACAGTGCAGATTGGGTTAGTATGCTCGGATTAAACTATCCTCTGCCATCTTGACACGTACTACGTGTCTGAACTGTTACATTTCCTTTTGACCAGTTAACGCCTTTTACATGGTAATAAACCAGAAAACATATATTCAGAAAACTACACAAGTGTCTCTTTTATTTTATATAAATCACAAATAATTTATAATCTAGAAATATTCCAGGTATCTGAAAAGCTAGCCATTCAGGCTCCAATGTGAATGCAAATAAAGAGTGAGCAGTGGGGTTTGAACCTGTGTCCTGGTTGTTTCGAGTCTAAACCTAAGGCCAGTACTCTGCACTGCTCCAGAATGTGAGGACAATACTAGCTGGTGACCACCCAGGTTGCCAGTTGAAACTGAATGCTGGGCTACTAATGATGCCAAAGAGATGGTTGAAGTATTTCAGCATGCTGTTGCCCTTTAACTCCATGGAAGAAGTGAGTTGAAACTAAAAGATGCACACAACAAAAATGCGAAAAATGAATCCTGTGAAGCAGAATGAAAATTGTTTATTGCAACTTGCATTTCAATGAATTGTAGGGGATTACCTCAGATCAAAAGCCAGTGGCACAAAAGCAGCAGTAGGTCTTCATCTTCCGATTTGCCTTTGAACACAAGATTCACATTTGTCTTGAGGCACAGCTGGCACACGCATCATAAGCAGCAATTGTTCTTCTTAATTGTTGATTATTATTAATTCTATTGAGTCAGGGTAGTATGGTGCCAAAGTAGGGGGCATTGCTGACATTATATCAAACCTGCAGATATGCGCTTTTAATTCATTTCATTTGGTGACTCCTATATTGCAGGATATGTCTGTCTGTACCGACAAGATGGAGATGAGGCTGATGTTAGGACATGCTGAATCCTAACAGGATACTTCAATCAAATTTCATATTTTATTTATTTTTCTATTATTCATTGCATTTGAATTGTTTATGATGTTTATTATTTAACTTATACTGAATGATATAACCTTAAGTTAAACTGGTTTTTACATTTGCTATTACTATTACATTTTATGTGAATCAATGTGTTAGGAATTGGCTTCCTTCTGGAATTCCCAAAGTCCTGCACATGAATTCCAGGCGCTGTCAGTGAGAAATGTACATGTTCTCCCTGTGTTTGTGTAAGGGCTTCTCAATTTAATCATGTTCTCCTCACCAACATCCTAAAGATGTGTGTGGGTGAGTGTGTGTGATTATGCCTTGTTATGGACTGCCACTCCATCCACATTGTGATTTACCTCACAAGTGGTCAGGGTGGGGTGAGGGCCATCAAAAACACTTAGGGAAGTAGGCCACAATCCCACCAGACTGCTCAGAGGAGGTGCAGCCTAGCCTCCACTTGACTGGTTTTCCAGACACAAATACACTTCACTCTCAAAATTCAAGAAATATATTCTGTGATGTCCCAAAACACACTTTGAATGCCCCAGTAGAGAAAGCATTGCTTTCAACCCCTGGACGGGAAACAACAAGGCCACAAGAAATCTTTATAAAGGATAGTTTACTAAAAGTAAAGGAAAACTAAAACAAAGGGTTCAAAAGACCAAAAAAATCAAAAAAGGACTTCACTAAAAGGAAATTTAAGGCAAATGAGTGCCAAATCTAAATCCATAAGAATATGCTAAGAACCAGTGGCAAAAAGTCAAGAACCTCAGCAAAAATTGCTGAATATCCCAATACTCACAAGAACCACCAAAATCCACCAGAGTACATTTGAATGAAATGTGCTGAACTTCACTTTCTGGCCTACCTCTCTAGGGCTGGGGTGGTTCCTTAACTCTGATGGACAGGTGGTCCCATCTCTTGAGAAATCCACTTACAAAATACAAGGAACATAAGAGAATAGCAAGGCACACATAGACATGAAAAAACAACCAAACAGAATAAAATTAACAGATAATGCATAATGAAACAAGTGACAGGAAAATGTTATAAAAATACAATGAAAAACAATGAACTCTGGCATGATCATAACAGCTGCGGTGGGTTGGCACCCTGCCCGGTATTGGTTCCTGCCTTGTGCCCTGTGTTGGCTGGGATTGGCTCCAGCAGACCCCCGTGACACTGTGTTCGGATTCAGCGGGTTGGAAAATGGATGGATGGATTGATGATCATAACAGTCCAGGCCGCATTCTTGATGCCACTCCCTTCAGTCCTGAAACTTGATTATATGGGTTGAGAATGGCTAAATAGATGCTTGCTATACTTGATATTATAAAGAATAATTTTATTCAACTAATCTATTTGAAACAGGTTCTATATAATTTATCTCTTTGAATTAAATCATGTCCATCCATTACTGAACCTTTTTAATCTGGGTTGTTGGAGCGTATCCTAGTAGCTCTGAGTGGAAGGTCAGAACATGAGTGCATCACAGGTATTGACTTTATTTTTAGAATTGATGGGCCTATTTACCCTGGTGAAACCAGAACAAACCCTGGATAGGATGGCAATTGTTTTGCCATATGAAAGTTTTCACAAATGGATCTTTAACCTCTTAGGTTTTTTTATATATTGATAAACAAGTTAATACTTCAAATGCTTAAATTACTTTTGTACACCATGCAGAACTTCCATCCATTCATTACGCATTCTCATCACAGACCACAAGGACCAATGTTGGTTACCTCAGTGTCAATACCTTGTCAAGGCGCATAAGGCGGACATCCGAATCGCTGCCCAACAAAGGGCTACATTTCAAAATACGTTAGCAAAGGCTGAGAGTGTGCTGTGCTTTTGCCAAAACACATGGATGTGGTGCTCCACTTTCAGAATTGCACATATAAAACACATTAGCAATGTGAGTGTGGCTGGCTGCTTCAGCTCAATACCCCAGATACCCCATTGTTACCCCTGCAGAATTCTAACAGAACAAGCAAAGCTCACACCTGAAAAAAAAGTAAGACCTATTCTAACATGGCCAGGAGGTTCTCCTGGCAGGCTGTTTTCCTGATTGCTACCTTAAAAAGAGCCAAACAAATAATAAATCACACAAACAAGCACACTAGGGCAGATGATTTTAACAAACAAACAACGAAAGTTTCAATGAGGTAATATTCAAACTTTTATTTAATCATTACTTATATTTACTTGCATAGAAACCAAGTGTTAAATACCAGAAGTCAAAAATAGAAGAAAACACACAACCTGAGAAATTTAAATCAACATCTGTCTGTACAGTAAGCTTCATGTCAGTATAATCCGGACAGAGAGATGTGTGTAATTTAAAGAGCCCATTCTCCTTAATCCAACTAAGGCATTCCTTAAAAGTATGCACTTTCATTGCATAGCCTTGGTCAGCTTCTTTTTTGGGGCGTATTTTATGAGCACTTTGTCCTCTGACATCATGATGGTCTGGTGTAGCTTCAGAACTACCTATGCTCTACATTCTCATTTCATATATTACTGTAAAAGCTGCATGGCATCTCTCCAATTTATAAGTCAAAGTTACTCAAAATCTGTGTAGCATCCAAGTCATGCCAATAGATATTCTTTCTTCTAAACTGTTTAGTAACTTAATCAGTCAAAAACTGGACAATTGAACAGTTTCCTTGGTCTTTCTTCCTGTTATCCTGAACTTATTTTAACTACGAGATATCTCTCTATTATAATAAAAAAAATTTTGGGAAGAGAGACAAGATGTGACTTTCTCAGAGAGACACTTTCACGTCCCACGAGATGAGACTTTGTGCCAAGAGATTTAACCACGTCCGGGGTCAGTAATAAAAGACAAAGAGTAGATGACAAAGTAGAATGTCGTAAAGAACGTTACACATGCAGAGCAGGTTAGCGATAATGGATATACGAAAAATTGGAAAGTCTCAAAAAAATGATAGTAAAGATTGTATTAGCGCAAACAAACGGAAATTATTACTCTGTGAAATAACGGAACAACAAAAAGAGATTGAATATATTGTTCGGATTTAAACTTTAAGTCGGAGACTTGTATATCGTCTAATTTGTGTTGCCATCAGGGAAAAGTAATGTTTCTTCCCAATGAACAGGCGTATGCATGAGAATTAAAAGATTTGTTGTTTAGTGAAAGTGAAATCCAGCAAGAGAAAATGTCAAGCCCCGCAAGACAAGACTTTATGCAAAGAGATTTGGAAAAGTCCTGCCCAGTTCTAAAACATTTACAACCATGCACATGGTTCAGGCATTTCTCATTTGTGTGAATGCTATTGTCAGGCACAGTTCATGTAGAGAGAAAGAAATGATATTCACTCACGGGCAGTTATAAGTTGCGTTGACACAATGTAATTCCAAACATGGAATCAAAATTTAATGCGATATTTATGAAAAGGTAAAAGCGAAAAGAGATCGAATATATGGACATAGGTGATATGACAGAAGTATGCAGAGGATGTCTGGGGAAGAAGAGAGACAAGGCAGTGAGACAAAAGGACCGTTGCTGTACAGGCTTTTAAATGTTCGAAGTGCCGTGCACAATGCAGATTATGGGGCACGGCAGCAGCAGCAAGCCAGCAGCTGATTGAACAAATAGGAGGTAAAAAAAAAACTGTATTTGTTTCTCATTGTATCACCGTTTAAGAGGGGGTTTCAGAGGAGCGACTGCATCTCCTTCACAACACGAGCGGCAGAGACGCGAAGCAAAGAAGAAAGAGCAGGGACAAACATTTGAAAAAGTTGGGTAATTTATTAGAGATAAAGAAAATAAATTCACTCACCGGCATTTATACATTGTATTGTCATGATGTAAGTCCAAACACAGAATCAAAATTCAATGTGATCTTCAAGAAAAGTTCATTTTTATTGAAGTTTTAAAGTAAAAGTGAAAATAATGCATATGTAACAATTGCCATGAAAATAACAATCTCTTTAAATTGTATATTCGGTTAACCAAACCCAGGGGTGGGCGAGCGACGTGAGCAGAGGGCTGAGCCCCCGAGTAAGTTAAACAAGAAAGTCTCCAAAACCCAGTATTTCACATCTCTATATATGTAAAATCCAACGTCTGTCTGTATGTCTCTTCGCTTTTCACGAGATAACTACATAACGGATTTAGATTGGGGTTTTTTCTATACTTTGCTTGAACATTCCAGTTGATTTTGTGACCTCTCTCATCGCGCTAAGAATCATAGTTCGCTTGCAGGAGTGATATATTTGCGCTAATCCGAGTCAGAGGCTGCAGGGGAGGGGAGAGGGGGAAGCATGACGTCAGGAGTGGGGAGCCGGGCAGGGCCCTCCTTACTCACACGTCAGACTCTGTTCAAGTCAGTGTACCTCTGTGTTTTGGAGAGCACCTTGCCTTCGCTTAGCTAGTGATACCTGCTTGTTTATTGATTTTTAATGTTTATCCTGATTCACTACTACACGGGTGGAGGGTGGGGATGGCTAGTAAACATTCTAATACATAATAGCACTTGTTTTTAAGCTTTGGTTTTGCTTTTACATCTTTTCCCAGATTTCCTAGAATCAAATACTGGTAAATTGTTTTTGTTGATGGTTCAAAAGAAGAACAGACCCAAGTGATCTAAAGTGGCCGCAAACTTGACTCAAACTTCTAAACCATCGTAAGCCCATCTTTAATGTCTCATGTAGAACATCAGACACAGCGACAACTTCCACAACCCACCTTGTTATCCCTGACAGTATGATGTCACTGTCTGCCTGTCAGGTCTTCCTGTCTTGTGGCTGCATTTTGCTTCTCCCATCTTTCTGTTTAAACACACACAATAAAAAGCAATGCTCATTTTCTCTTAGGAGCCATACAGTAATCATCTTGGTCACACTTGTTTATTTACTTAAAAGCTACATCATGGCCAAAGTATTCTAAAGTAAAATACAAAGTAAACATTACGAGATGTATTTAATATGAATGAATGCTGCATATGAGTGAAATCTAAGAAAGAATTTTGATCTCATCCACATTTTATGGTTCATCTTAACTTACCTAATTGGAACAGCTGATGTTTATTATTCCTTTACTTATCCATCCATCAGTCTAGCAAAAATTTTAGAGTTGAAAGGAGCCAGAGCCGAAAATAAAAAAAAACATCAAGTCAAGTTTTGAAAGACCCTAACGTCTTACTGTCTACTACACTACTTGACAGCTTATTCCAAGTTTCTATCATTCTTTGTATAAAGAAAAACTTCCTAATGTTTGTGCAGAATTTACCCTGAACAAGTTTCCAACAGTGTCCCCGTATTCTTGATGAACTCATTTTAAAATAACAGTCTCGATCCACTGTACTGATACCCTTCATCATTTTAAACACTTCAGTCATGTCACCTCTTAATCTTCTTTTGCTTAAACTGTAAAGGCTCAGCTCTTTTAATCTTTCCTCATAATTCAACCCCTGTAGCCCTGGAATCAGCCTAGTCACTCTTCTCTGGACCTTTTCTAGCGCTGCTATGTCCTTTTTGTAGCCTGGAGACCAAAACTGCACACAGTACTCGAGACGAGGCCTCACCAGTGCATTATAAAGGTTGAGCATAACGTCCTTGGACTTGTACTCCACACATCGTGCTATAAAACATAACATTCTGTTAGCCTTCTTAATGGCTTCTGAACACTTTTGGAAGTCGATAGCTTAGAGTCCACTATGACTTCTAAATCCTTCTCATAAGGTGTACTCTCGATTTTCCGACCACCCATTGTGTATTCAAACCTAACATTTTTACTTCCTATGTGTAATACTTTACATTTACTGACATTAAATTTTATCTGCCACAAATCTGCCCAAGCCTGTATGCTATCCAAGTCCTTCTGTAATGATTTAACGGATTCCAAATTATCTGCTAATCCACCTATCTTGGTATCATCTGCAAACTTAACCAGCTTGTTACTTATATTCCTATCTAAATCATTTATACGTATTAAAAATAGCAGCGGCCCTAGCACTGACCCCTGTGGTACACCACTCTTAACATCGGCCAGCTCTGATGAGGTTCCTCGCACCATCACCCTCTGCTTCCTGTGTCTGAGCCAATTCTGCACCCATCTAAAAACATCACCCTGAACTCCCACTTCTTTTAGTTTGATGCCCAACCTCTCATGTGGCACCTTACCAAATGCTTTCTGAAACTCCAGATAAATAATATCATAAGCTCCACTTTGATCGTATCCTTTTGTTCCTCCTCATAGAATTCCAGCATGTTAGTAAAACATGACCTCCCTCTTCTGAACCCATGCTGACTGTTCAGAATAACTCCTGTCCTTGCCAGGTGTTGCTCAATCTTATCCTTAATAATTCCTTCCATTAATTTTCCTGTGATGCATGTTAAGCTTGCTGGCCTATAGTTGCTTGGATCTGCCCTGTCACCCTTTTTATATAATGGGATGATATTTGCCATTTTCCAGTCCTTCGGGATCTCTCCAGTGCACAGTGACTTCCTAAAAATATGTGTCAAGGGTTTATATATGTACTCACTAGCCTCCTTAAGAACTCGAAGGTAAATATTATCTGGTCCTGGTGATTTGTTGATTTCATCTTATTTAATCTGAGCAGCACTTCTACCTGTACAATTTCCAAATCCCTCAGTACCTCCTTAGTAGTCCTCTGGGAGGTTATCCACTTGCTTACTTGTGAACACCTCAGAAAAATGTAAGTTTAGGGCATCTGCTATTTAACTGTCTGTATCTTTTAATTCCCCTTCACTATTTCTGATGCACTTGACCTCCTCCTTGACTGTTTTTTACTACTAAAATACTGAAAGAATCTCTTAGGGTCGTCTTTCGCCTTATCTGCTATATTCCTCTCCAGCTGTCTTTTAGCCTCCCTGATATCCTTCTTAATGGTTGCCCTCATATTGTCATACACTCTACGATTCACTTTGTACTCATTAGTCTTATATGCCTTATAAAGCAGTTTTTCCTTTGCAACTTCTTTTTTAAATCTTTATTAATCCACCGTGGAGTTTTTTTTAATTTCCTATTAATTCCAAATTTAGGGATGTATCTGTCCTGCATTACATGTAAAACATTTTTAAACCTGTTCCACTGCTCCTCGACTGTCTCCACACTTAAAAGCTTATCCCAGTGTATCCTACTTAGATTTTGTTGCATCTGCTCAAAATTAGCCCTACCAAAGTTCAACTTAACAATTTTAGTCTTTGCATCTGTACTCTTACAAAATACTGAGAATTGTATTACATTATGGTCACTTGACCCTAGTGGTCCAATCACCTCTACATCCTCAATTCTATCCTGATTATTACAAAATACTAAATCCAGACAGGCTTCACCCCGTGTTGGTGCTTTAACATGCTGTGTTAAAAAACAGTCATTGATTACTTCTAAAAACTCCTGCTCTTGTACTCCGCCATCTGTAAGGTTATCCCAGTTAATATTTGGATAATTAAAGTCCCCCATGACTATAATATCTCCCTGTATACTTGCCTTTTTGATATTACTAAAAAGATGTGTGTTGAAATTCCTGTCTGAATTGGGTGGTCTATAACACACTCCTAAAATAAGACCTCTTTCCCTAATATTTTCCATGTGATGCCACATGTCCTCACTAAGATGGGGCTTATCATCCAACTGAAGAGGACTTACATTTAAATCCTGCTTGGCATAAACAGCAACCCCACCTCCTTTTCTGTTCTGTCTATCCTTCCTAAAAAATGTGTATCCCTCTATGTTACACTCATCCTCATCTTTGGCATTTAGCCAGGTTTCTGTTATTGCTATAATATCATAATTATGCTCTGCTACATACAACTCCAACTCACTTACCTTATTTTTGATACTTTTAGCATTAAGGTATTTTTGATGTGTTACTCCTTCTACATTTAAATGTTTGCTTAGAATTTACATTACTATGCATTTTTATTTCTACACCATTGTTTGTTCTTCCATGTATAGATCTAAACCTGGCCTGTCCTAAACTCCCTGCCCCCCCATTCCCTAGTTTAAACAATCCTCGACTGGCCTACACATACGCCTCCCCAATACATTGGTGCCCCTCCAGGTCCCAGGTCCCATCTGTTCCAAAAGGAGTCCCAATGCCCCATAAACCTATACCCTTCTACCCTGCACCAAGACTTGAGTCACATGTTAAGCCTTCTGATCTCCTCAATCTTACCTGGACTGGCGCTTGGCACAGGCAGAACTTTGGAGATGACTACCTTGTCAGTTCTGCTCCTCAGCTTGGCACCTAACTCCTTGAATTTGGGTCGCAGAACTGACAGACTACCCTTATGTATGTCATTTGTTCCGACATGGACAATGACAACTGGATCCACCCCCACTCTGGCCAAGAGCCTATCCACCCTTCCAGGGAGGTCTCCCATCTGTGCTCCCGGAAGGCAACACACCGTGTGAAACTCTCTCTCTCTGCAGCACACCTGCGCTTCAATCCCCCTAATGATTGAGTCCCCAACTATCACTACCTCTCTCTTTTTGGGAACTGGTTTTGAGGTGGCCTGTTGGGGCTCCTTGTCCCTGCCTACCACCTCACAATTATCAGAGAGCCTTATCTAGCAACATGGGGCTACAAGCAGGATCATGCATAGATGTGATGGCAGTCCACTGCAGGCCATACTTCCCAACCCTAGGCCTGTTAACCTAACTTGCAGGACTGTGAGAGGAAATATCTTCAATCAGAATTAAAAATATTGTACCAACACGTGTGATTCCATTTGATTTAGTTTAGTTTTTCAAATATTATTATTTTTATACCTATTACTGAGCCAGCAGCCAAACGACAGTGAGAAATGTCATCAAATGCGCACCAGTCACTTCCCAGGCAGCAGCAGGCTTTCTTTGAGAACTGCACTTCATATTTTTTTTACTCAGATCTACGGAGTGTTACTGATTGCAGGAATGGAGTGAGCCAGCTTACTGACCTATTTATTTAAAGTAATTGAGCACAGAAGAAAAGGGGGCAGAAGTGTGTGTGGGGGGTGGTGGGGGGATAGGCCTTCTGTGCAAAAAAAAAAAAAAAGAATTTGCAGCTCTGTGAGAAACCAAAAATTACAGCATCTCCGTTTCCATGGCAGCACAGATTCCCTCCTGTCCCCTGCCCCTCACTGACGCAGACGAGTGCAGTCCTGCTGCGTTAATAGCACCCGTGCCAGACCCACATGCATGCACACCCCCACATGCTGAAAACCCTGAGTCACTTGGTGACTGAAAGTTTACATCTTTTTCTCTCAATCTTATGTAGTAGTGACAGGAAAAGTGGGCAAATGAATGTCAGCCGCAGCAAGTGAGGAGGGGACCAAGAAGCTGGGACAATTAATAAAAAGGCAGCCTTTCTAAATGCCCAGCATGCCACTGCTGTTTCTGTATGTCCCCTTTGTAATTAATACATAGCCCAGGCGGCTCTCCCAGGTCTTTCCTGTCACTTAGCATTTGTGTACTCTAGCAGACTTACTTTATACAACAGGGGTGGCAGAGATTCACTGTTGCACACAGCGTGATCTTGGCATCTCCGGAACACCTTATTTATTAGATGTCAGACATCTGGTCCTTATACGGCTCAAGGATTTTCCATTGATAGACAGAGCAATTATTCAATACAATATTGTCATTTGTAAAACAAGGGGGAGGCGGGTGAAAGCTTTCAGATTAGGGCAACAGCTTTGTAAAATGAAAACATTCTTCTATGAGCGGATGCTGCCGGTTTGCATTTTCTGGTGCGTCTTTCACCAAGTGGCTTAACTGACGCAACGTGATTACACAATCGTCTGGGTATTTAATCGGAACAGATCGGGGGCTTATGGTATGGAAATGAATGCCTGTACTGAGCAAGTTAAAAAAAAATGAAAATGACAAGAACTCCTTTGAAACACTGCAGTAAAGGATTAGGCCTGTGACGGACAGTAATTTAATTTGAGCAAATAGGGCTCATGGACTTCAGATTCATGCTATATGTACTTGCAAATGTCTAAAATTTAAAAGTACTCACATTTTATATTGCCACTGTTAAGGTGGGGTGTGCGTGTTCTCCTGGTGTCTCAGGCAGCTTTTTAATCCACATTTTAAAGCCATGTAAATTAGGCTCACATGTAACTCTATACTGCCCCCGTGTGGTTATGATGGACTGGTGCAATGCACTGTGCCAGGTGCTGCCAGGATAGGCACTGGCCTCCATGACTCTAAACTGAGTTAAGCTGGTTTGATAACAGATGGAGGGTCTATTTAGATTTTATAGATTTACAGGATCATTATTGTCAGGTGTACACAATTAGAGTGAAATTATATGTGCTAATTAAACAAAATTTACCAAGCATTTCTGGTAGCGAATATGCTGTGCACACCAGTGATCTCATTTACTGAATTTGTCCCTAAAAATTTGCCATGTAGCTAGTTAGGACAACCTCTTTTTTGTTTTTTTTTTTTCAAGCGCCCCATGATGCTTTTCAAAGTCAGTGTGCCATCACAGAGTTGCAGTGGCCAGTGATGGAAGGGGATGTCACTATGTGATCTGCACTACCTCCTTGTTTTGAGTGGTATATGTGCAGAACTTGCACACGTGCGTATTGTAAGCGTACTCCACCTCACACATTATGTTGCTGCCCCACCTGTATTGTACATGCATGAAGAGTTTAAGGAGTATGCTCTCGTGCATTACGTCACTACTCAATCCAGTTAGGCTGGCACCTTGCATGTACAAAAAAAAAGAAAAATAAACCTTGAAATATTTTCTTTAGCTGACCATAATGAGAATACTTTTGATGATATTCATAGATTTATTGTACGCTATGTCTTCACTGCTAGATGAACCATGTTATGGTCCTCGCTTTGTGGCATAGATCATATAGAAATAGGGACAGCCAAAAACCGAGTCAATAACACTGATCCTTTGCATCACAGGCTCAGTGGATGTTGGTTAGTCATAGTGACAGGAGGTCGGGAGATGCTGAGACAGATAAAGAACTCGGCGTGCTGTGGAATCAGGGAGGCGCAGTGGTTGGCACTGCTACCTCACAGCTCAGGTCACAGCATGGTTAGCAGACACTTCCCTAGCCCTTGGGGATGCTTAAAACACCACTGCACCATTATAATTCACTCAGTTCCTCTTTCCTCTTTGACTTCAGTGAATTTTGACAAGTTCATTGAAATACTCCACGCTCCACTGAAACCATCTCCACACTTTCACAAAATTCAGGGCAAAGCGAATTCAGCAGGGTCTGCTAATCACTGGGGCTAATCAAACATACAACACATGACAAACCCACCAAGTGGTCAGTGTTCACTATCAGGAAGAACAAATAATGTAACACACTGTATGGCATCCGGAGACAACAAAATGCATCCATGAATTAGTCAGCTCATTCCTGTGAACCAGAATATGTGAGGCAAAACCACCTGGTGAACTACGCTTGAATGTAGGCTATCCAAGGCTTCATTTATTAGCTCACTGTTCAAAGCCCCCCCTGAACACACACACACAAACACACACCGTGCCTTCTTTCTTAACGCACCCTCCCATATGACCCTCTTTATTGTATTGTACTTTGTTGCCCTGTTATTTTTTACATTTCCCTCAGGGTACTGAACATCACTGCAGAAAATGTGTGTCAGATTCTGTTGAGTTTTTTTTCCATTTGCAGTACAAATATGAGGCATCATTTCTTCTCCATGGTGAAGTGTTAGGGATTTCAAAATATTTCATGCCTCAGATTTTTAAACAAGTATTAAACGATTTAGGTCCCTATAGAATTTCACTTTGAGAAGTTGATTCAAAAATCCTTTACAGAAAAGGCTGCAAGACCCCTTTTTATATATGAAATTGTGACACACTTTTGAGTCTGTAGTAGGTGACATATTGACACTTTCTGCAGCCCAAGGCCATGTTTGACATTAATATACCCTACATATCATATATTGTGCCTTAAACACATGAGAAAGGAACCACTTCAAACATATTTAACATACTCACAATGGTCACGTGGCAGGTCCAGTTTAAGGGGGAAAAGAGTTACAACTAAATGCATGGGGTGTCTATGTTCAAGATTTTATCCCCTAAACTGTTGTGTTTGTGACATTTCGGTGCAAATGAGTCATGTAGATGGGACATCTATCTATCCATCTTCCAAACACACTTATCCAGTGTAAGGTTGTGTGGAAATTGGAGCGTGTCCCAGCAAGCATCAGACACAAAGCAGGATGGGGTGCCAGTGACAGGGTTAACACACACAAGAGACAACTTAGCATTACCAGATCATCTAACCGGCATGTCTTTGGACTGTGGGAGTAAACCGGAGCACCCAGAGTAAACACATGCAGACATGGGGAGAACCCCACCCGGGACGTGAACCCTGGTCTCCTTGTTGCAATGCAGCAGGACTATCACTGCACCACTGTGCTGCCATTAAACACAAAAAAATGTCACAAATCATCTATCAGAAAATCACTTCCCCCACTGCCCCATGCCCTTAGTGACTTTATTTGCCCTCCACTATTGCTCTTGTTTCCTCATTCCATAGGAATCCAAAAAACATGACTAGCTTGAGATGGTAAAGAATTACTATATTCTTGGTGAAGTTCTCCATTAGTGGCCATCTTGTTGAGGTCTGTTTTCTCCATTCTGGTATGGATATGCTAAATTCACTGTTTATATGACTGATATATGTACAGTAGTGTGCATTGTTAGATAGATAGATAGATAGATAGATAGATAGATAGATAGATAGATAGATAGATAGATAGATAGATAGATAGATAGATAGATAGATAGATAGATAGATAGATAGATAGATAGATAGATAGATAGATACTTTATTAATCCCAAGGGGAAATTCACATACTCCAGCAGCAGCATACTGATACAAAAAACAATATTAAATTAAAGAGTGATAACAATGAAGGTATAACAGACAATAACTTTGAATAATGCTAACATATAACGTTATGTCATCACTAAGGTTCAGCACTCATTATGTATTTTTTAAAGTGTTTGAATGTTGTTTGAGTGAACAAGCTGAACTAAAGTTTCATGTGCTTACCATGAAATCAATACTAGATCTGAAAGTGGAATTCCTATGTAGGCCTGCTTTCTCATGCAGTCAACATTACCGGTTTGCCTATGATATTCTACATACCGTATATACTCACATTTAAGTTCTCCTGCTTTTTTTTACCATACAATTTCCGGTATTTTATAATGTCGGTTGTATAAGTTGAATGTGGAAAACTCACGCTATTGGTCCAAGAGATTATGTATGCTAACGCCTACATGAGAGAGTAACCACGGAGCACACTGCCTTTTTTTCTTATGTATTTTGCCTACGTGACCACACGGTAATACCCAAACTATTCCGAAGCGACATTTGCACTGTTTCGTGTTTTTTTTGCATCTCACACCCTCATACACATTTATCGTAAGAGCTTCCCTTATCTACGATGGAGCATTCGATCAGAAGAGAATATGAAGCTGGTTTTAAATTAAATGTCGTTGAAGTGGCAAAAGAAATTGGTAATTGCGCTGCTGCAGCAAAATTCGAAGTGTCTGAGAAACTGGTGTGAGATTGAAGGAAGGAAGAAGATGTTAAAAAAAAAATTAAGAGGCGTATTTTTGAATGGGCATATAAATCAGGGTCTGATTTTATTGTCGATTTTTCGGGTTTCAAGACCCGACTTATACGTGCATATATACGATAACCATATTTTCTGGTATGAATGTTTGTACAATGTTTGAGCAAACAAATGAACATCAAGGATGTGTGGCTATGATTAAAAGAACAAGAAGCTGTCACATGGCATCCATATTTTAACCTAACATGGTCGAGACAGATGATGTAATTTGTAATTCTTTATAAAAGCAGAAGACTTTTACTAGACAAGAGGAGACTGTGGAAGATTGTGGGTTCGCTTCCCAGTTCCTCCCTGTGTGGATAGCGCTTTGAGTACTGAGAAAAGCGCTATATAAATGTAATGAATTATTATTATTATTATTATTACCATCCAACCCATCAAGCTTGTTTAATTAGTTAACAGCTAATTTGTCTGAATGTTTCCTCAGGTACTTCTTAAGTTACAGCTTCAAAAACACGAGTTGGCATTTCAGTCCAGATTATCTCAACCCTTTCCTTGGAGATGTGATTTCTGAAATTTAATCTGAATTGACTTCTGTTTAATGTCAAACAGGGTTCTTGAGTTCATAATTCACTATTTAATGGAAAGGATTTTGCTCAATGTCATTGAGAATTTTAAAGACCTATATAATTGAAACTTCATATCCATTGGTTATGCATCCGCGGATTCAACCAACCACAGTTTGAAAATATATGGGAAAAAAAAAATTCCAGAAAGTTCCAAAAAGCCAAACTTAAATTTGCTCCACGCTGAGCACTACACTGAATCCACACAAATGAAATCTATCACTTATTGTTTTAGCGTTGTTTGCCTTGTGTCTTGTTTATTCACTACTTGTGTTTTTTCAGTATAAGAGAGATATTAATTTCTCTTTCAGGTCATTAAACAAAAGCAATCTGTAAAAGACAGAAAAAGTTATATTCCTGCTAATGTGTACTATGTAGTATGGCTACAATGGTTGCATCTGTACTAAGCATGTATCAACTTTATGTGGTCATTAATCCCTAAACAATACAATATAACAGCTACTTACACAACATTTAAATTGCATTGGATACTATAAGTAATCTAGAGATGATTTAAAGTATACAGGAGGATGTGTTATATGCAAATACTACGTCATTTTATGTAAAGGACTTGAGCATCTGCGGATTTTGATATCCATGAGGTTCCTGGAACCAATCACTACAGATACAGATGGACCACTATCATTTTTCAAAGGTTAATTTCCTTAGCCTGCCAAAGAAAGACATACCCCTTCATCAAGGACATACTTCTACGAGCTTCTCTGCATTGTCCGTATCCAGAGGGTTAAATTTATACTAAAGGGGAAACAGGAGCAAGCACGCCAAATGTTGTAATGAGTTTTCATGTTAGTAGAGGTATCCCTTCTTTATGTGGACCTTATAACCAAAGACTCAACACCAGATAGAGAGAAGCAACTATTAAAATATATTACGTTGGAGAGATGTCCGCTTAAAAGATGGTATACGTGTGCGTGATCTTAAAAGGAGTACTCCTGTCAAAATGAATTTTGTTACATATGTTACTTATCTGGAGTGGCACAGTGGGTAGCGCTGCTGCCTCGCAGTTAGGAGACCTGGGTTCACTTCCCGGGTCCTCCCTTCGTGGAGTTTGCATGTTCTCCCTGTGTCTGCGTGGGTTTCCTCCTATAGTCCAAAGACATGCAGGTTATGTGCATTGGCGATTCTAAATTTTCCTTGGTGTGTGTGTGCCCTGTGGTGGGCTGGCGCCTTGCCTGGGTTTGTTTCCTGCCTTGTGCCCTGTGTTGGCTGGGATTGGCTCCAGCAGACCTCCGTGACCCTGTGTTAGAATATAGTGGGTTGGATAATGGATGGATGAATGTTACTTATCCATGTAGTTTAAGTGTTGGCTGAGAAAAATTTTTAATCTCATGTTTGCATGGAGAATGGAGATAACAACACTTCTGAAATAACAGGTAAAAGTAATAAAAAGTATATGAAATAAATCGCACACTTCTCATGTTGCATAGCCCACAAGTGTCATCCAGATGTTTGCTCACAATGTTCCAATCACATAAATTTACACTGACATATATATATATTGTGAGACTTTCCTGGACACCACCAGTCGGAGACCACATCTTTATAAAATGCACACGTTTATTTTTCATTAAATAAACACAGTTCTTCACTCCACACAAAGCACACAGCAATAATCACCCTTAAATCAAGTCTTTTCAATGTCCTTGGCCGCCTTTACTCCTCCAGGGAGCTTCGTCCTTCTCCCACTCCCGACTCTGGCTCACTGACTGCAAGGAGGCGGCCCCTTTTATTCCTGCCCGGATGTGCTCCAGGTGGCTGATGACGTTCATCCGGCAGCACTTCCTGGTGTGGCGGAAGTGCTGCCCTTTGAACCGGAAGCACTCCGGGCATCCCTGGTCGATCCATCCGCCATCTTGCCAAGTGTGGCGGAAGTCATCACATCCGGGTCTCCTGAGGCTTAAAGCACCCCCTGGCGGTGGCCACGGTTCCCAATAGTACCAGTCCTCTTTGTCCTTGTCCCGTGGTCCTCTTTTGATCCAGGGCGACTGCCCCTTTGTGCCCCGGAAGCTATTAATGTCGCTTTCCGGTCCCTCCAGGCATCCCGGCCAGGTAATCACCGCAGTCATCTGTGACAATATATATATATATATCAATATATACTGTATATAAATATACAGTAAATATATATATATATATATATATACAGTATATATGTCTGTATGCATGTCTCTCCACTTTTCACAAGAGAACTACTTAACAGATATAGATCGGGTTTTTTCTATAATTTGCTTGAACATTCCGGTTGATTTTGTGACTTCTGTCATTGCGTGAAATATCATAGTTTGCTTGGGGTACCAATTTACTTGCGCGAATCCAAGACAGGGGCTGTGGGCTGAGGGGAAGGAGCGGGGCCCACTTCTCTCACGCGCCAGCCTCCATTCGAGTCGCTCTACCTCTCGCCACGTGTTCGAGCATACCTTTCCTCCGCTTAGCTAGCAATACTTGTTTGTTCAGGAGACATTATCATCTAGAGATTGTTAAAGTGTACCATTTGACGTCTTTGAGAGAGAGATCACAGCTACGTGTGTTTTAGAGGGTACCTGCTCATTGGCAGAGATATCACGGCCACATGCTCTTCTCCCCACGCAGGGGATGCTCTCCTGTCAGAGCTGAACACAATCAGATACAGTGGCAATGTTTGATGTTGGAGTGTACCTACCTTCTGCTTGGTCAGAATTAAATTTAAAAAAAAAATTTTCTTGGTTTTTAAACTTTGCCCTGTTTCACTACTACATGGGAGGAACTGCAGGGGACAGGTAGTTGTTAAATAAAACCCCTCCAGAAAATGTTCTTGTGAACAAAAATGAAGCATGGTGACAATGTGCAAGAGCATTTGAACAGAAAACCTGCCTCCCTGCCTCATTCATTGATCAGGGTTCCAGCCAAGTAGCAGCTCATTCTTTAGCACACATTACTCTTCAAGTGGTATCAACAAAAAGTGTGCACTAAGAGACATGTAAAACTAAAGATTAAAAATGAAAGAAAAGCAAGACAAAAAATGATCAGAAACAGAATATGCCATGCACTTCTGCATAATCAAGAAGATTCAACAAGCAGGTCAATTCAGCTATGCAGTTTCAGAGACTGCTGAGGTACTCCGGTTGGGTTTCACTGCTGAATGAATGTAAATGTAACAGTGCGAGATGGGTGTGGTACAGTATGTGAGTGAAGTCTGTGGTAGTATGTGATTTAAAATAAATAAAGGAGAGGTGTAGGTGTGCATGGCTGAGCAGCTCCAGAGTGTTGATGGAACAATCGACTGATCATGCATTCACGTGCAGACTTGTGTGATCCGGTCGATTGCTCTTTTAGTTCTCTGGGGTCTGTAATCAGTGCCAGCACACTTGCATCCCAAACACTATAAAAGAAGCCTAAGCAGGAAACAAGGGAGGATACCAACAAAGAAAAGAAACGACAGACAGAAAAGAATTGGAATTTAGAACAAAAACTAAAGTAAAGCAATGGTGGAATCACAGAAGAGCAGGGGTGATGTTGAGTGGAGGAAGGCAGTCAGGGAAATGAGTCCATGGAAGTGCAGTGCAT
Source organism: Erpetoichthys calabaricus (assembly GCF_900747795.2). Classification (NCBI taxonomy): domain Eukaryota; kingdom Metazoa; phylum Chordata; class Cladistia; order Polypteriformes; family Polypteridae; genus Erpetoichthys; species Erpetoichthys calabaricus. The sequence goes on along the minus strand of NC_041397.2, from coordinate 99,624,353 downwards.
GGTCAACGCTTGAAGGGGGGCTGAAAGGTCGCTCTTGCTGAGCATACTAGGAGAAGGAGTGACCCAGTGCTCTACAGTAAGTGGGCTCCTGCCTTAAGGCTGTGTGGTAGCGGAGAACAGGAGACAGAGCAGCGCTTGGCTTGGTGCCTCGTGGACACTGAACGACTGCCAGAGAGGACCTGAGCCTGGATTTTAAAGGGTTGACTGTATCTGCCACTCAGGAAACCTAGAAGGGTGAGCTGAGGAATCGCTGGTTTTTATTATCGCTCAGAGTTGTTGTGAAAGGATAGATTCTGCAATTTTATGGATTAATTTATTGTTATTGGTTCAACCTTCATTTCAACACCTGTTTTTATTAGATTATTTGTTTATAGAAGAATCTGCACTGTACTGTTTGCACATGGTTACTAAATAAAACAATGTTGCACCAACTCTTGCTTGTTTGTGTCCTCATTTGAATGGCTCATCCCAGTCAAGCTATCAATGGTTCTGGGTTCAAGGATGTTGCTGCAGCTGGAGCCAATCCAGACCACACAGTGGGTCTATAATTTAAATACTTATTCATGTCTGAATGTGTTCCTTCAAGAGCACGTTTACTGGAGGTGGTTTATTTTCCAATATTTTAGTAAAAATACATATGTTGAGAAGTTATGAGCATACAACTGGATCACCTGATGCCTGGATTATGTGAGATGGGTAACATGACACTTTTATTCATGGATGGTGTCACACATGTGTGAATGTGTTAAGTGGGAGTACAGCACAGAGTATGGGGTTAATTCATTGTACTAATGCCTCTACTCCCTCTGCTGCAGACCTCCAGAAGACAAACCCACCGAAATCTTCTCCCACTTCCGGCAGCATTTCACAACCCTGTTGACCTCACTTCCACCTGAAGACACACTTCTTCCATTCCCTCAAATATAAAGCCGGAGCATTTGGTTTTTAAGTTGCCGTCTATGTTGCGACTCGGTGCTTAATAACTGCTCATTGTTTTGAGTTATTTTGTGCAAAACCTGATACTATATGGGGTGGAATCCCCAAACTTTCATATTGTTTCTTGTCTCTTATTACAATGGTTTTAATATTATTTGCTGTTGTCCAGGGTTGATCTCCATAGACTTTTATTATATTACAAAATTGCAATTTCCATTCAAGATTACATTTTGTTTCTAGCCATCAGTGCACACTACATGATGAAAGTCTTCTTCTTCTTCTTTTGGCTGCTCCCGTTAGGGGTTGCCACAGCGGATCATCTGTCCGCATATGGATTTGGCAAAATTTTACACCGGATGCCCTTCCTGACGTAACCCTCCTCATTTATCCGGGCTTGGGACCAGCATGAAGAAACACACTGGTTTGTGCATCCTCTGTGGCCGGGTTACACTGCATGATGAAAGTGAGATATCAAAAAAATATCATTTTTGGCTACAGTATTCCTATAATATGCTGGCATTGCCAATATTAAAACGTAGCCTTGATAATTAAAGCAAACAGTGGTAAAGTCTGCTTTTTAAATCTAAGCACTGCTTTTATTGAATCCTTGTACAGTAACTAAAATCGGGACAATATACTTTTTAAGAGGAAGTAAAAAAAAAGAAAAGTAAAACAAGTGTTACCTTTTTCTTTACATACTCCAAATACCTAATCAAGTTTTCTTCAAGTAAGCATTTTGTTGAGGCGTGCTGTATTTAAACATTTTCTCTGCTTTTAGTGTACAAATGTAAGGGATGACCCTACTTAGCATGACAGAATATCAATCTACTTTGAAGCGGTGAATCGGTAATATCAGTACTGAGGACCACTAGAGCTCCAGACAGCAGCTTTATACATTTTAAACAATGCCTTTAACATGATCACTTTTCCAGTTTCCCCAGGGTATTTATTCTAAGGCCTGATTATAACAAGATACATTGCAAATAAAATGCGTAACATATCTGTGGGTCACCCTGCCCCGATGCCATTACGAAGAAGCAGAGCAAACTAAAAGTCTGCAGGTTTTCCATTAGCACTGCATAATAAAACATAGCACAAGTCATCCACTGTCTACAAATGAAAGGAACAGGAGTGCACTCTCAAAATTTGTATTACAATTATTACATAATTATTCCAAGGTCGGCAGGATGTCCTTCTGGCATTTGCAATGCCTCAAAGAATCTAGCACACTAGCTGTGAGCTTCTGGGAATTCACTCCAAAAACTAAGTCTGATGACGAAAAAATTGCTAGTGCTGATTTTATTCAAATGTAGAAGAGTTTCACGGGGAATAATAGCTGATCTGGGGTTTCCTTGGCTTGGGTCAATATAGAGAAAAAAAAAATGTCTACCCTTCAAATGTGAAGCGTGGATAGCCTGATGCAAGGCCACCAGTGTGGACAGCTTTTCAATATTGATGGACAGGCACTGCCTCTACTGTAAAGAGGGGGCTGAATTCATTTCCTTGATTTCCCTACATGGTATTTAGTTACAGGCCTTGATGGTGCAGTGGTCAATGCTGCTGTGTCACAGCTCTCGCACACACCCTCCATACTGCAGATGTTCTATCAGATGGTTGTGGCGAGTGCCCTCTTCTACGCAGTTGTGTGCTGGGGAGGCAGCATTAATGAGAAGGATGCCTCACGCCTGGACAAACTGGTGAGGAAGGCAGGCTCTATTGTTGGCATAGAGCTGGACGGTTTGACATCCGTAGCAGAGCAACGGGCACTCAGCAGGCTCCTATCAATTATGGAGAATCCACTACATCCATTAAACAGTGTCATCTCCAGACAGAGGAGCAGTTTCAGCGACAGACTGCTGTCACTGTCCTGCTCCACTGACAGACTGAGAAGATCATTCCTCCCCCAAACTATGCGACTCTTCAATTCCACCAGAGGGGGTAAATGTTGAACATTATTCAAGTTATTGTCTGTTTTTTACCTGCATTTTTTATTACTCTTTAATTTAATATTTTTTGCTGCTGGAGTATGTGAATTTCCCCCTGGGATTAATAAAGTATCTATCTATCTATCTATCTATCTATCTATCTATCTATCTATCTATCTATCTATCTATCTATCTATCTATCTACTGCAGCCAGGTCACTGTACTTGTGAGATTTTCTCTGCATGCTCCAATTGCTGCCTGCATGCCAAAGACACGTAGCTTAGGTTAACTGGCAGCTCTAAACTGGCCGGGAGCAAATTATCGCGAGTTCGCCTAGACATGGCTTGTCATCCTCACTAGGGTTGCTTCCTTTCTAGTGCCATATGCTGCCGGGATATGCTCAGTCAGAACTAGATAAACAAGGCAGAAAAGGGATGGTGAGATTTAGAGTAGTATACATTTAAATTGTGACTCTTGAGGGTCCTGTAAGACCTCCATTCACATTTAATTTGAGAATGGCAGAGGGGGCACTTCAACATTCATGAAGGCAGAAACAACAGGCCCACGCCTCAGAGCAAAGGCAGTCGCCTCCATGCAAGACAGAACTGAAAAGAATTCAAAACTCATGTCAAGTGGCTTAGAACAGAGTCACCCCATAGCTTGGTCCTCACACAATTTACTAGAGAAGAAAGGTTCCAAAGATGTCCGATCAATCAAGTTCTACACACATCTCAAGAATAATTAAAGCAAACCTGAGCAGAATTTGGAAGTGGGGCAAAAAAGTATTTAGCCAGCCACCAATTGTGCAAGTTCTCCCACTTAAAAAGATGAGAGAGGCCTATAATTTTCATCACAGGTATACCTCAACTATGAGAGACAAAATGAGAAAAAAAAATCCAGAAAATCACATTGTCTGATTTTTGAAGAATTTATTTGCAAATTATGGTGGAAAAAAAGTATTTGGTCAATAACAAAAGTTCATCTCAATACTTTGTTATATACCCTTTGTTGGCAATGACAGAGGTCAAACGTTTTCTGTAAGTCTTCACAAGGTTTTCACACACTGTTGCTGGTATTTTGGCCCATTCCTCCATGCAGATCTCCTCTAGAGCAGTGATGTTTTGGGGCTGTCGCTGGGCAACATGGACTTTCAACTCCCTCCAAAGATGTTCTATGGGGTTGAGATCTGGAGACTGGCTAGGCCACTCCAGAACCTTGAAATGCTTCTTACGAAGCCACTCCTTCGTTACCCGGGTGGTGTGTTTGGGATCATTGTCATGCTGAAAGACCCAGCCATGTTTCATCTTCAATGCCGTTGCTGATGGAAGGAGGTTTTCACTCAAAATCTGACGATACATGGCCCCATTCATTCTTTCCTTTACACGGATCAGTCGTCCTGGTCCCTTTGCAGAAAAACAGCCCCAAAGCATGATGTTTCCACCCCCATGCTTTACAGTAGGTATGGTGTTCTTTGGATGCAACTTCGCATTCTTTCTCCTCCAAACACGACAAGTAGAGTTTTTTTCATCTGACCATATGACATTCTCCCAATCCACTTCTGGATCATCCAAATGCTCTCTAGCAAATTTCAGATGGGCCTGCACATGTACTGGCTTAAGCAGGGGGACACGTCTGGCACTGCAGGATTTGAGTTCCTGGCGGCGTAGTGTGTTACTGATGGTAGCCTTTGTTACTTTGGTCCTAGCTCTCTGCAGGTCATTCACTAGGTCCCCCCGTGTGGTTCTGGAATTTTTGCTCACTGTTCCTGTGATCATTTTGAACCCACGGGGTGAGATCTTGCGTGGAGCCCCAGATCGAGGGAGATTATCAGTGGTCTTGTATGTCTTCCATTTTCTAATAATTGCTCCCACAGTTGATTTCTTCACACCAAGCTGCTTACCTATTGCAGATTCAGTCTTCCCAGCCTGGTGCAGGTCTACAATTTTGTTTCTGGTGTCCTTTGACAGCTCTTTGGTCTTGGCCATAGTGGAGTTTGGAGTGTGACTGTTTGAGGTTGTGGACAGGTGTCTTTTATATTGATAACGAGTTCAAACAGGTGCCATTAATACAGGTAACGAGTGGAGGACAGAGGAGCCTCTTACAGAAGAAGTTACAGGTCTGTGAGAGCCAGAAATCTTGCTTGTTTGTAGGTGACCAAATGCTTATTTTCCACCATAATTTGCAAATAAATTCTTTAAAAATCAGACAGTGTGATTTTCTGGATTTTTTTTCTCATTTTGTGTCTCATAGTTGAGGTATACCTATGATGAAAATTACAGGCCTCTCTCATCTTTTTAAGTGGGAGGACTTGCACAATTGGTGGCTGACTAAATACTTTTTTGCCCCACTGTATATACATGAGATATTTCAGGTTTTGAGCTTTAATACATTTTCAAAACTTTCTGAAAGCACATTTTCACTTTGTCAGTATAGGTTAATGAGTGTAAATTAATGGGCAAAAGTGGCATACGTAAACATTTATAATTAAATAAAATGTGCAGAAAGTGAAGGGGTCTGCATGCGTTCTGAATCCACTGCATTTGCCATATCAAGCCGGAATAAAAAAGGATCCTTTTCTCCCTCATTTCTACAAAGTGGAAGCTAGTTACTCTTTTGACTTAAGCTTTGCATGTAATTACTTCTCAACCTTAATTATTGTAATATTTAATTTGTCTTAGACTGGATCCTTTCAACTTTTGCTTTAAAATAACATCCATGACACTGTAGCAAGCAAAGGGCTGTACTGCAAACAGACTAAAGACCACCTTTCAAACTTTGCATTACCCCCAGACCTGTTGTTGGCTATTAAAATTTATTAAAATTGTAGTTTTTCATGTAGTATTACAAAGACAAGTCTTTATAGCCAAATGCTTCCGAGATGTTCTGAGAAAAGGAAATAAACATGGAGAGTGTGCTCTTGCATTTCAGTGAGCCACCTAGCTGACAATATTCAAAGAAACGTGAAATAGAACTCCCCAGCAGTAATTACAGGCAGTAACAGGTCGAAGCTCAGATTCTGGGATGGACGGTTCATGGGATGCTACTCTTTCATTCAGTGGTACCGTCGATGGATGCTTAAAGCAAAATAGTCAGACAAGTGCATTGTGGGGTGACCTTTGCAATGAAGAGGCCCCAGTAGCCAAAGAAGGTTTACATTTCAGACTGCACAGCTGCTGATTCTGCAGCAGGATGTCAGCTGCTTATACTTCTTAATAGCAGGGGTTTCTGAAAAGACTTTGAGCTCCAAGCACTAATTGCTGTGGACATGGAAGTCAATCAAAGGAGGATAGAGAATACTCTGGGCAAAAGGCCGCTGCCACTCACACCTCATGGAAGTGCTCATGGAACTCTAATAAAAATGAATTCAGTTCTTTCCTGCGGTTAAGAAAATAGGTCCTACATATATTAAGTGGAAGTCAGCCACACTAAAGGAAAATTGTGCAGCAAAACACTTGTAAGGTCTGTGAGTGTCTTCAGTGCAGATAAGGCCACAGTGGGAAGCAGGAACAATGTAGGGAGGTCTGAAAGGCTCAGCTGAAACGGCAGAAAAGCTGATCAACCACAAATGCATATTCATTGTCTGGAGAGGCCCTTCAGCGAGTTTTCTTTTACCTATAGATGTACTTGGAACAGAAGTTCAATGAAAGCAGAGTATCTCCCAGGGTGGTTGGCTCTGACAATGGGCTGTGATCTGTGTGTAGAGATTGTTTCCGATTTTAAACAAGAAGCCTAAAAAGAAAGGAATAAAGCGTGCTCTTTTTTAACACAATGCCTTGGTTAAGTCTTCCTTTTCCCACAGGTAGGCCAGCATGTCCTTTAAACACCGACCCACAGATGTGAAACCTGCAGCAGGATACGCAGGCTTATTAAACACTGCCATTTGCGTGGAGATAAGCAGGCAGCAAGCAAAAGAGCACCGACCCTTCTGTCAGCTGAACAACCACAAAGGTGAGGGCCACAAACCTGCACTATGCCCGTCTCCCGCAGCAGAACAACATGGCACATTTTCATGGAAGACCCCCTAATTGATCTCCACAGATTGCAATCTGCTCCACAATATGCCACTCTTCTTGTCTGAAAGGTCTCTCTTTTATTCCCCTTCCCGGTAGCAGCTCTCGGCAACTTAAAATGTTAATTTATTATCATTTTAATTACTCGGTACACTTAGATCAGCTGCTTTTGACCGCAGTGCACATTTCTTCTTGTTTGTAAACCAAAAATATTCACACAAACCTCCCTTGCACCCACTTAGCTATAGCTGAGTAGTACACTTCAACAAATGATTCACTGCTTGGATCAATTATTACGAACCAGCTGTATCTGCACTTCAAAGGCAAAATAAAAAGGAAAAAATGTGCAAATGGCATTGATCATCGATCTGTTGACAGCGGGACACGTGGCTCTGGACGGACACCACTACCATCTGAGTATTACTAAAAGCAGGTGGCATTTCCAGAACATTTGTGATCGTCTCCTCATCCCCTTGATCTACACTCTCTTAAGAGAGAACTGAGCTCATCTGTCCTTGTGTTCTGCTTTTAAATTGTGTTTCTTTTAATCATAAGTGACTATTGCTCCATTTCTTCAATAAATGTGCCCGGTCACAGTGTAAACGTCTAGATCACATTATTCAGCAGCCACCAAACTAGCACACTGCAGGCTCACGGCCAGCAAAACCTAGCGCCATTCTCCTGTGCTCCGTCCAGCCCTTGCTGCCTATCCTCGATCTTTCAAGACAGTGTTTCTTCAATTATGGCTTGTGGATGTTTGTAATGAGTCTGCGCATACTTGGGTAGTAAAATTAGCCGAGTTCATCCAAGCGTGAATTCTGTGGTGAGGGATATACCACCCTTTGCTTAAAATATTAGTTATTGTGTTAACACATGATCGGAAATGTAGCCTATAACCAACACCATTGATACATCACTGAGAGCTTTCACCTCTATGGTAAGAAAATACAACAAATATTTCCCACAACACCACAATCAGTGAAACAATCCAACTGTGATGACTGACAAGCAAAGCCGCGCAAAAGAAAGGACAGAGACGAGGGAGTGACACAGACAGGCTTGTGAGGTGAAGGGTCTGCGGTGGTAGATTGCAAAGTCAAAACATGAATAAGAGCCGGGGGACACACAAGGGTGTAATGATTTTCAGGGTATTGTGGAGGGTGACAGAATAAGGAGGGGATAGATAGATAGATAGATAGATAGATAGATAGATAGATAGATAGATAGATAGATAGATAGATAGATAGATAGATAGATAGATAGATAGATAGATAGATAGATAGATAGATAGATAGATAGATAGATAGATAGATAGATACTTTATTAATCCCAATGGGAAATTCACATTCTTCAGCAGCAGCATACTGATACAATAAATAATATTAAATTAAAGAATAATAATAATGCAGGTGAAAAACAGACAATAACTATGTATAATGTTAAATGTTAACGTTTACCCCCCCGGGTGGAATTAAAGAGTCGCATAGTTTGGGGGAGGAACGATCTCCTCAATCTGTCAGTGGAGCAGGACAGTGACAGCAGTCTGTCGCTGAAGCTGCTCTTCTGTCTGGAGATGACACTGTTTAGTGGATGCAGTGGATTCTCCATAATTGATAGGAGCCTGCTGAGCGCCCTTCGCTCTGCCACAGATGTTAAAATGTCCAGCTCCATGCCAACAATAGAGCTTGCCTTCCTCACCAGTTTGTCCAGGCGTGAGGCGTCTTTCCTCTTAATGCTGCCTCCCCAGCACACCACTGTGTAGAAGAGGGCGCTCGCCACAACTGTCTGATAGAACATCTGCAGCATCTTATTGCAGATGTTGAAGGACGCCAGCCTTCTAAGGTAGTATAACCGGCTCTGTCCTCTCTTGCACAGCGCATCAGTATTGGCAGTCCAGTCTAATTTATCATCCAGCTGCACTCCCAGGTATTTATAGGTCTGCACCATCTGCACACAGGATATATACATGTTGTGACGTAACAATGTTGTATGTTAAAGACATTTTCAGTTAGCCATGCTCAACTTGTAAAGAAGACCTTGTAATTAGATTGGCATGCCTCAGCGAGGAAGAATTTCTTCTAGTAAAATTATCTTAAAGTGGTTCGATAAATTTGAGTCTATTGATAGTGTGAAGGGTGCGTTTGTTGGACCGTAGAAAGGTTCAGGAGTACCAGAAAATATCAAAAGGGTGAGACAGGCTGCAGAACCTCGTCATCAGCATTTAGCACCATGTCAGATGGCGGCATTAAACATCTGGATTGTTCGTCAAATTGTTCATCAAGATTTACTGTGTCACCTGTATAAAATGCAGTTTTTAGGAATAATTTAGCCACACAACTTTTTTACTCCATTTATTGAATTGTTACATGAAAAGTGGGATATGTTGCCCAATTTGTGAACTCATTTGGAAGAATATAGTGTCAGTGGTCCTGTTCCTTTGACAAATGTTATTTTTAAAAAATAATGTTATTTAAGACAGCTAAACAAAATGTAAATAATATATTTTTTTATTTACTTTATTCCTTTGGTAGCACTGCTCCCTTGCAGTAAGGAGATCGGAGTTCTTGTACTGTGTCCTCCCTTGTCTGGAGTTTGCATGTTCTCCCTGTGTCTGCGTGGGTTTCATCCTGGTGCTCCGGTTTTCTCCCAGAGTCCAAAGACATGCAGGTTAGGTGAGAGGGTGATACTAAATTGGCCCTGGTGTGTGCTTGGTGTGTGTTGGGTTTGTGTGTGTGTTTGCCCTGTGATGGTCTTATGCCCCAGGCTAGCTGACCCTGTTCATCAGGACTAAGCAGGTTAGAAAATAACTGTCTGGCTATTTCTTATCCAGAGGTATGAGACATATGATTAAGTTAAGAGACCATTAATAATAATTACAATTTGCTACTCAACGTGCTTTACATAGACAGAGGGTAACCACTTCAACCACCACTAATGTGTAGCACCCGCATGGATGATGCGACGGTGGCCATTATTGTGCCAGTACGCTCATCAGACATTAGCTATTAGGTGGTGAAGTGGTGAGAGAGATAATTAGTGAATTAGAGAAGGAGATGATTAGGGGCCAGAATGGATGAGGCCTTGGTGGGTAATTTAGCCAGAACATCAGGATATAAACCCTACTCTTTTCGATAGATGTCCAGGGATCTGTAATGACCACAGAGAGTCAGGACCATGGTTTTGCTCATCTGAAGTAGGTGCCATTTTTACAGCAGTGTCCCCATCACTGCACTGGGGCACTGGGATCTACACAGAGACCACAGTGTAAGCTCCCCCTGATGGCCTCTCCAACACCTCTTCCAGCAGCAACCCAAGCTTCTCCAAGATGGTCTCCCATTCAAGTACTGGCCAGGCCCCAAAAAGCTTAGCTTCAGGTGGATAACCTGTTTTAAAGTGCAGGTAGTGGTACTATACCATAGTATTTTCTTTTCAAAAATCAACACGTCCATGTGCTGCGTCCGTTATAAAGAATTTATTTGTCTACGTTTTCCTAAAGCTTATGCTAATAATGTCAGAAGTGGTAAATCTCAGGAGTTTGTTTTGAATGATAATTATTGTTTTATTAACATTATACTTGCTTTCCACTTTTCTCTTTTATTATTACTCTTGTGAAACATGTACTTGAGTGGAAACAAAACTATTTATCGTGTTTTTATTATACAGCCATTACTTTTTCGTCTTTCTATGGCTCTGCTGTTATTATGGTAATAATCTTCTTTTTGGGCCCTCACGATTTTTTTATGTGGGTCCTCAGAGTAAAAGGTTTAAGAAATTGTGTTGTAATTGATGGCTCTACACACTGTGATACATTGGGACCCTTACCTAAAAACAGAAGTTCTTGAAAAATGACCCCTGCCTAGTCCCTGGGCCTGAAAAAATGGGTCTTGAAGCATCTTCTACCTCATACAGTACAGTGCTTTGCTATAGTTCTACTCTAAACAAACTCCCTTTCTCACTGTTTCTCTCACTCTATCCATCTTTTCCAGGCCCTGATTTCACTTCCTATTGCCATCTTCTCTCTGCACTACAGCCTCCGATGGTCGTGATGCAGTTTTAATTCTACACCCCTCAGGCCCCCACTAGTTTGGCCACTGGATTACTTTTTTTGGTCAATAGCAGTCTGATACTTGATCCATGGACAACCAACAAGACAACTCAAGCGTCTCCAGGTGTTACTGTATCCCAAAGTGTTCTTTACAGCTTAAGGGACCAGCATCCTAGGCAGCATCTCAGTGCCTTCCTGTTCAAGCAAGACAGCGTGGCCTCACAGGTGGCGCATTGGTAGTGCTGCAAGGAGATTGTGGGTTCGCTTCCCAGGTCCTCCCTAGTGTGGAGAGCGCTTTGAGTAGTGAGAAAAGTGCTATATAAATGTGAAGAATTATTATTATTATTATTATGTTTCCTCCTGTAGCCATGTCCCTTCTAGCTGCCAGCAAGCATTGCCCCCTTTGGCCTCTCTCTTTGCTTTCGCTGTGTCACCTGTCTTACACCATACTGAGGGTGTACTACATGCGTCCACCATCTGTGTCTCACATTTGTGCAGGTGGCCCACCTGATTCCCTTCTAGAGCACATAGCACACATTCAAGTTGTTCTAATCCTTAGTGGCATCTTAAGGACTTCTACTGTAGTCAGCTCTCTCTCTCTCTGTGAATTGCCTGGAGGAGATGGACACTGGATGTTGAACCTGATTGATCAACTCTAGTCTGAAACCAGATCTTCAGAAGCAATCACTAACTGATAGCAACATTAAAAGAACCAGCCAGTCCATGCTGAACATCAACTCATTCATGTAAACAGGGTGACAGAGCAATTACTGAAGTAATGACATAGGTTGGAATGCAACTCACAACCACCGTGGGAGGCTGTAATCACCATATAACCAATAGGAATGGCCATTTCAATATATGTGGATATTTAAAGTGGACTTAAAAGGGAGGCAGAAGGCTTGAAAGTGATGGGCTCCTGGTAGAGGACATAATAAGATCAGTTTCACTGCATACTTGTTTATATTTAGAACATTTTAAATTCCACAATTCTTTGAAGTCACTCACACATTATAATACTTTAAATTGTTACCAAGGTAAAAGTAAATCAACTAACAAAACTTTAAACTTACTGCCTAATTGTTGAATCATCTTACACTTCTTTACATCCATGTTTGTTGAAGCCATAACTGATCAAAGGGGCACCCTTTCAGATGCCCCTTTGCCACTTTATCTGCATGCCAAGGTAACCACACTCCTGGGACTATCTGAAGATTTTTGCAAGGATCTGTGCTGGAACTGTGACTCAATCTCCATCTCTGATTTACTTCCACATTCTTTGAGACAGTGATAGTGTGAGAGTGTGTGTTGATGTTCCGTCATCAACTGCTTCCTACTTTATGCTCAATTTTGCTGAATCATTGGCTTAGTCTGTAAGAACTGCAAAGGATTTAAATTATAAAGTCAAAAAGGAAGTGGCCAAAATGAATTACAAAAAATCTAAACAGATTGCAAACTCTTACAAAATGGAGAATTATTTTTTCAAAGATTTATAGAAAAATCTAATGTGTCCACCAAAACTTTTCCTCAAAGTGTGATTTTTGCGGTAAACACTGAAGAACTACAGGTGAATGTGTCAACATGTACAAAAACACAAAATAACTCTCTTTGCAGAGTAAACTCTGCTGCAGCCATTCTGCTCAAAATTAATCGGTTTATTTAATTTTAACTATGCTAACTGTGTGAAGTTTCAACTGGAGGAAGTCATTTATTTTAAGGTTATCATGCTTATAGACTCACATACATCTGAAAGTGGCTCAAAGTCAATGTCAGAACAGCATATGTAGGGAAGAAAAAAAGGAAGCAGACATTTTCTGTCTAATCTCCCATTTTATCAGTGATACATTTACTCCATTGCTCATGTTGACTTTGCTTGCTGTGTTCACTGAATGCTGTAAAAGGTTATTCGCTTTACAGATTGGAAGCAGTGTTACACCAGATGGTCATGTCCTTGGCATGTCAAGCCCTTGAAGCTGAAGTATGACAATGGCTAACAAACTCTAATACAGTATACCAGGGAGCTAACCTGCAAGGAATCTAAACTGAACAGACAAACGGTGGGTGTGCAACAAGCGCCAAGCGAAAATCTTAGAATCTGTGAGCTACCATGAAGAGCTTAGGTGAATAAAAACAACTGACTGCCTTTCTTCTGCAATAATTTTCTGTCAACGGTTTTCTTTGTGCTTATTTTACCTGAGACGCGTTGCCTTAATACAGACCTGTGTTTTATTTCAAAATCGATTCCCTGTCATCTTCCATTACTGATTGGGAATCCTTTTCCTTTCATCTCCTATAAAGGAAAAATATTTTGGTCAAATTTTGTCCCCAGCTTTCAAAGTATGAACCAATTCATTCTCCAAGGACCTCCAGGTAGCTCTGAACTGCTGGCTGAGATGCTTTGGGTAGAACAAAGCAGAATTCAAAACATGACGTAAATGAATGGTGACAGACAGTAATGGAATCAATGCTTTGAATTTAAAATCAATTTAAAATGTCAAAAAGCCTGTATGCAATTTCATGTTTATTTCTAAAGCCTTCAAAAAGGAAGAGAAAAAAATCATTTGTACTTGCTTGCTCCTAAAGTCTTATTATCTCTGTGTTGCCATGTCATCCAGATTTTCATCCATCCATCCATTATCCAACCTGCTATATCCTAACTACAGGGTCACGGGGGTCTGCTGGAGCCAATCCCAGCCAACACAGGGTGCAAGGCAGGAAACAAACCCTGGGCAGGGCGCCAGCCCACCGCAGGACGTCATCCAGATTTTTCCCTTCAATAATTTTTGTAGGCCTTCAACAATTTGTGGTAGAATGTTGCCACATCCATCTATGGTAGGAAAGAGGATGATGAGGAGGACAATGCTGTGGTCAGTTTACTCTTTGTTCTAATCACTGTGCACCGGGCATTTGCTTAGTAGGTAAGATCAAAAAAGCAAAAGTGGTTAACACAGAATTTATGCTTTACAGATTTAACTTGGATATGAGGCAGTCCTCTTTTATATAGTGGCCTGTACAGTTGCCCAAACCATAGACAAAACTACACAGAGATAGTCCCGGGTTCAAATACATGTTTGCTTTTTTTTTTTTAAACACAATAGCCTGAAAACATCTATGGAGAAACCTTCCTTTGCTTTCTTTTTCATTCACCTTCATTCCTCCCTGGCAGGTGTTGTCAATCTCATCTCCCGATTCAGGCTCTCTGGGCAAAATGGAGGGCTCCCTTGTAAACCCAATGTGGGAGTACTTTCAGTGCCAAAACCATTGTCAATGCTAACATCCAGGTCAGGCAGAACTGTCATATGGTCTGCACATGTATCTCCTCTTGCTAGGGCAACCCTAAGGAAACATAACTACCAAGCTGCTGTGTGGGCATCCATATGGGGCTCACCCGTAAGGAATATTGTACCTTTTGTTTTGAGGGGACAACCTGAGCATGGCAGGCAGAATCCCACCTGGGATAGGAACTGCTAACCTTCCCGGTTGGGATGCCAACATATTCAAATTGTCCATCCATTATTCTCGCCTCCTGGCCAGCTCCCTTTCTGACCTTCCATTATACTGGCCTTCCAGCAAGGTAAAGGAAAAAGGTCCATCCTGTCTGGGATGCCAGTCCAGCCATTACAAAATATATTTTGTATATTTATTAGCCATGGTACCTGTCAAAGACAGGTAATGGAATAAATAAAAATATTTGATATCTCTTGCTCTACATATACTTTCAGTGTCTCCTAACTGATGCTCCCTCTCTTGAGTGTGTTCCTGTAAAGCCTGCTTCTCAGACTCTGTCATTATTTTCAAGGCACCTTTCTCACCTCTTGTACTGTTGTACACTTGCTGTCTTTAACGGTGACTCTTGAAACATGCCTCATTTGTCTTTACTCCTCTGTATCCATCTCACACTCGCACTTTGGTCAGTTTAGCTTTGGTGACATGAAGAAAGTCAATCAGATTGCTCAGGACTGGACACACAGACTTTAGTGTTTTATTCTATCTACAGTATATCTATCTATCTATCTATATATATCTATATATATATATATATCTATATATATATATCTATATATATATATATATATATATATATATATATATATATATATATATATCTATATCTATATATATATATATATATATATATATATATATATATATATATATATATATATATATATAGCTGGCCTATCACGCTCTCCCTGAGGAGGAAGCCGCCCAATATCAACCTCCCGAAGACCGAAATATTTCAACACTATGGCGTAACCTCCGGTCAGCAGGCGAGGGAATGGCGTCAGTGGAAATTTGACCCCGACCGCCCGGCTAGAGACCTGGTATTTGAGTTCTGGGGCAAGCTCGGGCGCTGGCTAAGGCCAGATGTCAACCAGGCTCACTAGGTGGTCGAACAGGTAGCCTGCAAAGGGTTAGTCAATGCCATGCCGGACTATCTCGCCCAGCAGGTCCGGAGACATCCTTTAAAGCAGGGGTCCCCAACCCCCGGTCCGCGGCCCACTACCGGGCCACAGCCGTCTGACAGCCGGGCCGCGAGAGAACTGCCGGCAACGGCGACTCACTCAGACTTTTTAGAACGCTTGGCGGGCGGGGCTTTGCAGCGGCGCAGAGAGAGGAGAGAGACCGAGGTGAGAGACTATTACAACAAAGTATTTTTATGGTCCCGACAGTTTCCCCATATGACATAAGTCTATAGAAATCACGTTACTATGAAGTACATTCAACAGATGCTTTCATTACAACGAAGTGACCTTGAAATGCTTGAACGAATCATCCACAGAGCAGTTAGATCTGTGGTCGCAGCTCAGATGTGCACGTTTGCACAACGATCCCCAAACATAAACATTGTAAACAAAATCTCTTTCTTCGAACTTTCCTCGTACCGTTTTTTTTTTTTTTTTTGCTGTTTTTGTTGTCTGTGGTTTTCATTGATTCCTTTTGCTTATTGCTTGTCAACATTTGAAAAACATCCATTGGAATTTAACTCATTGTCACCCTCCTATAGAAACGGCAGACACGAAAAAAAGATTGCAGTGTTAATGTTTGTGATGTGCAGTCTGTTGGATTGGCAAATGTAAAGCATATGTCTTTGTTATATGCAAAAAAAAGAAGAAAAATCTCAGATTGCAAACGTATGCGAACTGCTTAATAACTTTAATAATAATAATAGAAATGTTATGTAAATTGTGCATAAAACTGCCCATACCCCCCCCCCCCCGTCCGGTCCGTGGAAAAATTTGCATCTACTAAAGTGGTCCTTGCTGTCAAAAAGGTTGGGGACCACTGCTTTAAAGGATATGAATGTTCTTCTGAGGTCCTAGAGTGCCAACTGGCGGTGACCCAACTCGGGGGGTCTGAGAAGCCACCTTGCGGGGTCCAACAGAGATGTGTTGCCACCCCTGAGCCCACCCATTGCATTGCAGAGGCTCCCACTAAGCCGAAAGACAGGGTGCCCACCCCGCCATGCTGTTTCAAGTGCGGTGAGGTGGGGCATATCCTCAGCACTTGTCCCCTCAGCCTCGAGCCGATGGACTGCAGCTGGACGAAGGGAGAGAGGTACTCTGTTGAACCCTCTGGCGCTCACCAATACGGGAGTGGTGTTGATAAATGTCCACTCAGTTGTGGCATTGTTTGACTCCAGGAGTAACATTACCACTGTTGCTCGCTGTTATGTTCTGCTGCGACAGTGGATGGCTCAAAGAAGAAGCGTTACTTGTGTGCATGGGGAGACCAGGTCTTACAGGTCTGCAAAGTGTTTCATAACCTGGAAGGGGAGTCCAAAACAACTGCTTGTCGCTGTGTTGCCTGAGCCCCCCTTTCCAGTTATACTGGGACAAGACTGGTCGGAAAGTAAACGCAGTAGATCTGCCACCACTCCTAAACCTAAGTTGGGTCTGGTTATGGAAGGTCAAGAGGCCCTCCCAACTGCTTCCACGCCGTGCTCCTCGGCAACTGATGATGACGTGGACGGTCAGGGGGAGCTCTCTTCGGTGACGGACCTCAACCCGGAAGTGCAACTGGATGAGGTTCCGGGTCGGATGGGTGCTACCCCAGACCAGACACCTGACCCGCTCGCCGGCATGGACTATCAATTTCGGTCTACGCTGGCGCCATTTAAAAGAGAACAGTGGAATGATGATTCCCTGAAGTTTGCCTGGAATGCCATCATGTCCTTGACGACATATCGTCAGTAGATTCCACTCCACCAGGACCCCACTTTGTTATGGAAAATGATTTGCTATATCGAGTTGCGGAACACAAAGGTGAGGTACGGAAGTTGTTGTTAGTTCCGCGGACCTACCGGCGAGAGGTATGCGAACTAGCTCATGCCCACCTCTTAGGCGCCCACCTTAGGGCTGAGAAAATGTTGGAGAGAGTAAAACTCCGGTTCTATTGGCCCAGGATCAATGAGGAGGTCCGACATTTCTGTCAGTCTTACCCAGTCTGTCAGCTACGTCAGATACCCAGGAGGGATTGCGCTCCTCTAGTCTCGATTCCCCTTATAGATGTGCCCTTTGAGAGGATCGGTGTTGATCCACTAGGACCCCTAGAACCTTCGGAGCGAGGGCATAAATACATATTGGTTATGGTCGATTATGCAACTCGATATCCAGAAGCGGTTCCCCTGCGAGCCACTAATACAAAGAATATCGCACGGGAACTAGTAGGGCTTTTTTCCAGAGTGGGCATAACTAAACAAGCCCTTACAGACCAAGGTAAGCCCTTTACTTCGGATACGTTCAGTGAGGTTGCCAAGTTTCTCTGCATTAAGCATCCCAAAACGTCAGTCTATCATCCCCAGACAGATGGATTGGTGGAAAGATTCAACCAGACCCTCAAACAGATGCTCCGCAAGGTAGTCAGCGCGGACGGTTGGAACTGGGAACAACTTTTACCCCTAGTGCTTTTTGCTTACTGGGAGGAGCCACAAGTCTCCACAGGGTTTTCCCCTTTTGAACTTCTGTATGGATGCCAACCCCGGGGCATTTTGGACATACTAAAAGAAGGTTGGGAAGGGGAAGCACTTCCCTCCACTTACATCCTAGAGTATATCGCACAGTTACGCGATAGATTAGAAAAAATGTGGCCCGTGCTTAAAGAACACATGTCCAGGGCTGAAGCAGCGCAGGCCTGGAATTATAACAGAAACTCCTCCCTGCACGAATTTCAGCTGGGAGATCGTGTAATGGTGCTTATGCCCACTTCTCACTCAAAATTGCTGGCCCATTGGCAAGGCCCATACGAGGTTAAAGAGAGAAAAGGGCTTGTTGACTATTTAGTGAGTCAACCAAACCGTCGACCGAGCGAGATGGTATATCATATTAACTTACTGAAGCCGTGGAGGGACAGGGAAGAATGCCCTCCTTCTGGACCCACCCTCTCCCTTTTCTCAGAAAAGGCCAAACTTAACCTCGACCACAATTTGACTCCCCACCAGCGACAGGAGCTCGAAAGTGCAATCCTGTCTGTCCTGGAAGTGGTCAGTGAAGCACCAGGCCGGACCTCACTGATTCAGTACGACATCATGATGGACCCGGGGGTGGTAGTCAGGGAACGACCTTATAGTCTCCCAGAGGCGAAACGTGCTGAGGTGGAGTTAGAGGTTCAACGGATGTTGGACATGGACATCATTAAAAAAGCCATAGCCTCTGGTCCAGTCCTATTGTCCTCGTATCTAAACCAGATGGGTCGTGGAGATTCTGTAATGACTTTAGACATTTTAATCAGGTCTCCAAATTTGATGCCTATCCCATGCCCCGAGTGGACGAGCTCCTTGAGAGGCTGGGGATGGCCCGTTACTTGACTACTCTTGACATGACAAGTGGATACTGGCAAATTCCCTTAATGGCATCCGCAAGAGAAAAAACGGCATTTAGCACCCCTAGTGGACACTGGCAATACAAGGTTGTTCCATTCTGGCTGTACGGGGCAACAGCAACCTTCCAGCATCTGGTAGACAGAGTGCTAATGTCCCACCAGTCCTATTGTGCTGCCTACCTCAATGATGTGGTCATCTTTTCTGGCACCTGGGAGGAACATGTACTGCAGGTTTATGCTGTCCTCCTGACGCTAGCAAAAGCTGAGCTGCGTATCAATCCCCGGAAGTGTTACTTTGGGTTGAACAAAGCCAAATATTTGGGCTACCTGGTAGGAAGAGGATTGGTGAAACCACAGTGTTCCAAAATACAAGACATCCTGGAATGGCCCCGTCTGATGGTCATGAAACAAGTGCAAGCCTTCTTAGGACTAGCCAGTTTGTACCTCGGTTTTCTGAGAGGGCCTCCCCCTTGACAGATTTGACAAAGAAAAGGGCCCCTTTGCAAGTGGAATGGAACGATTTGACGGAACGGGCATTCAGTGACTTAAAAATGGCTCTCACAACGGCACCTGTTTTGAGAACTCCTCATTTTTCTCTTCCTTTTCTCCTCCAGACCGATGCTTCGGACACAGGCCTAGGTGCCGTGCTGAGCCACCCCGTAATTTACCTGAGCCGGAAACTGTTGGACCGGGAGACAAGGTATGCAGCGGTGGAATGGGAAGCCTTGTCCATCAAGTGGGCGGTAACTCACCTGCTGGGCCAGGAGATCACCCTGGTGATGGACCATGCATGCCCTCCAATGGATGGTCCTTCACAGGGACTCGAACCCTCGGGGCACTAGGTGATTTTTGGACTTGCAGCCGTACAAGTTCACCGTCACTTATCACCGCGGTAACCTCCAGGCCAACGCTAACACTCTCTCATGGTTTCACAACCTCTCGGTTCGGGACGCCCGACCCGATGGGTCTGGGCTGAAGGGGGGGGGGGTGGCGGGGGGTGGGGGGTCATGTCACACATGAGCACATGGGCAGCAGCTTAAGGACTAGACGTGCACCGTCAAAATTCGTGCCAGGGGACAACAAACACTGACCATTATTTGCAGTATGCGGGGCTAAAAACCCCAAATCTTTATGCATTTGATTTGTATTTCTTACTATATATATATATATTATATATATATTAGGGCTACTGTTTGATTTAAAAATCTAATTACAATTGATCACAATCTAAATTAACTGCATATTAATAGTAATGTTATCAAAATGTTATCATTTCCTTCGAGCATATTAATATTTTTCTAAAAAGCAAAAATAACATTACTCTCTGAAGCAAAACAATTTTAATAAACACTTGCCTATGTATGTTAAATTATTCCATTTAGTTTATTGAACAGTTTTGTGTAACAGAAACAACTGAATAAATAGTGAAACACTAATCAGTTAACAGCACAAAGGTTTCTTTTAAGCCACATCACAGTGCAAATTAGTCTAGCACATTGGTTCTGTCAATAGTGATGTCTTTAAAATGATATAAAAAGGAAAAATAAGACATTATTGATTTTTTCAGCCAATTGCTTAAGTACACCAGTTTATTTGCATTGGTCATTCAAACAATGCTCGTTTTTTATTAACAACATACTGTATCACCAGAAAAAGAAAGCAAACGTCCACAAGGAACCAGTGTCAAGAAATGTTACTTTAAAATTAACTGAGTTACATTACTTATTACTTACAAAAAACTAACTGCTGTATATATGTAACTAAATATGCAAGTAAAGTAACTAAATATGTAATACAGTTACTTATCGATACAAACAGTGCATTACTTTTGTATTACTTTTCCTTGTAAAAGAGATATGAAACTTTTACCAAAATAAATCTATTCCCTTGAACAAAGAGAAAAACGAATATCCATTACTAGTCCATTCTGGGTCAGGATGATAACATAAAGCAGGATTCAATGATATTTATTTTATTATGCAGTTTTTAGTGTTCCTTATTTTAAATCTTCATTATTTCTTGGGATATCAGTTTTAACACTGGATGCAATTAAAAAGAGCATTTTAAATTTAAATGCAGTGGTCAACCAATTCTCAATTAAGAATAATATATAGTGACCAGTAGGAGGTGCTGCAGCACCCCAAACCACAGAAACAGAATCACACAGACACAACTCGCAGTCCCAAGTGCTGCACTGTTCATTATGATAAATTACCTTACAAAAGGCTCCTTAAATAAACACAATCACCATTTCAGATCTTTTCCTGCTTGTTTCTTCTCCACTCTTCCCAGGTGAGTTTTATTCATCCTCCACACCAGACTGCACCTCACCTGGATGAGGTCAAGTGGCTCCTTTTATCATAGACCCTGGAGTACTTCCAGTGCTAGGGCATAGCCCGTTGGAAGCACGTCGGGGTCAAACTGAAGTTCCACAAAGTAGGGATCAAATATCCTTGTAGCATCCACGGAACCCAACAAGGCTGCCTTATAGGACTCCAGTTCACAGCATGCCTTGCAGGTATCCGCAGAGGTAGCGTCACCCAGGAAGACTGACCCCTAGCCAGAGGCGGCCTTAGGGGTATGCGGTGCCTAGGGCTGACCAACCCCACGTGGGGCTGGTTACGTCAAACTCTGTTACCGGTATGTGTGGGCTGTATAAACTTGCATGCAAATTTAATAAAAATAATGTGAACATAGACTGGATTTTCTCATTACAGTATTCAGCTACATTTTTGCAAGATAACATGCAGACTTTATCAAAATATAATGATATAATCTATTAAAAAACTGCAATTCATAATTCATGACAATACCATGATGCGGTGTCATGCAGAAATTAGCAGGGCCTCTTCTAGAAAAGTAACCAAATTGCAAGTATATTTGGAGTTTCGATATGCAGGATGTCATAGTCATAACTCACGTTGATGTCATGTCAGCCGGTTATCATTAGCGATACATGTTTTTGTGCATTAATATTCGGACATGTTTATGGCCTACAAATAAAATGTGAGTTTCACTGTTTTGACAGGAAGTGTGAAATTAACGTAGAGGTATCATCATGAAATCTCTTACCGTTTTCCAGGTTCAGAGACGAAAATCCACGAAGATGTCTAATCTGGATGCAGTGTCTTTTTCTATAGATAGGAGAAGCCAACCCAGCGACTAATGGGCTATACCTAATTTAGGAAGGGATTATACTGGTGACCCTTTTCGGGCAATGAAGGAATGTTTTCAAAGACGTACATGTATGGAATTTAACCTTGAAGAGGGATTTTAAAAGGGTTCACCTTAGAAGCATCTCAAATATATACAGTATATAAACATATACTGGAGAATATAACTTGACAAATCCGCTCGAACGGGACACACAGTCCTCAAAAGCAGGGCCCAACTTAGGTGTGGGGTTTGGGGCGGTCGCGCCACTTGCCACCCCTAAACGCCACTCTTGCCCCTAGCATGACGAGGGAGTTAAGTAGCCCTGTCAGGTTGTCTCCCACTGTCCCTTCATCCTACTGGTCTCCTGGACAGGTAAGGGTCTTTGATTCACTCCGGCCAGGAAGCAATGTGCCTATCTGCAAACTAGCACGTTTTAAAAGTCTCCTGGCAAAGGCAGGTGAACATCTTGCCTTTTTTTTGTGACCACTCAGTGTCATGGCCTGATGATGATACTCCACCTTATGTTACTTACTTGCTTGGACTATGTAGGAGAGATACATAACCACTCCAGTTTTGTCAAAATTAACATGCACTGTTTTCGGATGGATCAATTGAACAATTAATGCTATCATTAAGATTTTCTGCATATTTTCCTTAAAACAAAACAAAAAAAATTCTTTTTGTCTTATAGCTCTGGATAACTGGCCTTGATTAATTTTTCAGTCTTGAGTTTGCCCATTTTTCCTGGGCTTGTGTAGGCTTTTCTCATACACCCCAAATTGTTCAGGCTACTTAAACTGGTAATGTGAGTGTGGATTTGGGAGCATAAGTGTGCTCTACTCAGGACATACTCCGACTTCACATGTCCCAAAAATAGGATACAGTGAGTTCACAAAATGGATGGAGAGAAGAATGATTATATACTGTGCATACTAGTAGGTTCTTCTTAATGTCTAGGCATATGCCTCATTTTTAATGTTGGGGAAACCCTGGTTAGCCTATAGAAACAGA
This sequence comes from Erpetoichthys calabaricus, assembly GCF_900747795.2. Lineage (NCBI taxonomy): Eukaryota > Metazoa > Chordata > Cladistia > Polypteriformes > Polypteridae > Erpetoichthys > Erpetoichthys calabaricus. The sequence goes on along the minus strand of NC_041397.2, from coordinate 99,601,449 downwards.
AGTCTGAGAACTATGATCACTGACTAATTGTATAGTAGAAAAGACCATCACAAAACAGCCATGTGATACACTGAAAACTGGAGATCCTCAAGCAAACTCTCACAGTCAGGAAGGAGCAAGCGGCCATGTCACATAAATAAAGAGGGTGACTAGAAGAACAGGGTGTGGCCGCAAAATTATACGCTAGCTGTTATTATTACATTATTTTAATGATCCTTCGATCAACTGGAAAACTGTCACTAGAGAAGAGGTGAATGTGAATGAAAATTACAATAAATCAGATATGTGATGATAATAATACGATACATATGTCTTCATAAAGCATTGTGCTTCTTTGATTAAACAGGTCTTATTAGAGCCCCTCTAATAATAAGCTATTACTCTGTGCTGAAATCATTTTTTGTCTTCATTACTAGCCAAATGAATTCGGCTGTCTGCACGTAATTGCATCATTTTAGGATATAAACAGGCGTGATGACTTGTGCTCTACTCTAGAAATCTTGAAGTTAGCGCAGACAGAGCTGATGGGAGTTTTTAACTTGTCCGTTTATTTGTGTGGGTTTTCCCAGGGGAGCTCCTGTTTCCACCCACAATCATTCTGTTAGGAGGATTGGCAAAGCTCAGTGGTTCTGTGTGCCCTTCAATAGGCTGGCATGCTTTCAGGATTGAATGCCACCTGGCGCTTGGCTCCTCGTTGCCCACTATTAATATGGATGCGCGATAGTGGCTGACTATTGTGTTAATCCTTAGGCATTTATGTGGCAATTCGACAGCTTCAATGCTGTATGCTGTATGTAAGATGAGACTGATGAACCTGCCCCAAGTGTATTAGAGGTTTTTAGAGGTTTCCAAGCTGTCCACCAGAGAGTGAAGGGATAATAGATTTAGGATAATCTATGTATTTGTATCCAATCGTTTCATTGTTTGAGCCTCTGTGTCTATGTTCATAGTAAAATAACAGTTATTAATTATAAACAAGATTTATAAACTTTTTAATAGGTTTCCTTAACAAATTTTTGGTCTTGGCTGCTGTAAAACTACACTTGGAGTCAATAACATATCTGTTGCACTGCTATTATATATTTACTGCTTCCATGTCTCTGCTCTCTCACCTAAACCTTTGTCTTTTCAGTAGATATGTTACTACCAATTTCTACATCGCTACATTCATTTTGCGCTGATCTTTTAAATTATTTATTTGGAGAGGTTCTAGATCATTGTGAGCACTCTGTAGATGATATTGATCTGACCACCACAACATGAAGGAAAATGCAGTATCGCTCCTTCTTGTTAATGGGAACCCAAGAGGAGCAATGGCTGTTGTGCCGTGAGGTGCCTATCAGAAACTTCTCATCTTCTGATTGGGTTGTGAATTTGGGGCTGCCAGATCTCTTCCAGTTTCCATTTGCCTTTAGATTGCATAGGACAGGGGCTCCCAACCTTTTTTGACTTATCCCATATGTCAATAACAAATTGCTATACAGACCTACTACCAGTTAAGCACATGTAACAAAACTATACAAAACAAGGAACTTTTACTATGGAAAAAATAGACTGCTCATAATAAATAAATAAATGAAACTCATTCTAGGCCTAGTGAGACTGTTGGGTTTGGATGTTCTTACTCACAGTTTGTTCACGCTGGGTTGCAGCTGGCTTAGGGACGATCTCAAATGTTTTTCTACATTTAGATGTGCTTGGGTTTCCAGTGCGTTCCATTTTCATTCATTTCTGAGATTGCTCCAAAATTCTGACAGGGGAATGGCAGAGAATTGCATTTTCAAACTTCCATTATTGGCTACTTCAATTAATTCCTCAAATCATGACAATCATCTTCAGTTGTGGACTCAAATGGATTTCTGATCCAGTTTAAATGATGATTTCCCAGCTCTGGGAAATAGTCGCTGAATTATTCCTTCAGGTGTGTCAGATGTGATAATATCATAGGCAGGACTATGTCTGTAGGCACATTGGATGTTCCAAGCTCCTGGTGAACATTACAGTATATCCTTTGTTTAGCTTTTTCTCCCAAAGTCTGATATTTTGCATAAATGCACAAACTTTATCTTGCAACTTAAGTATGCTGTGATCATGGCCCTGCATGGTCTGATTTAAGCTATTTAAAAGTTGAAATATGCCGGCCAAATACACCAGCTTCAGAACTCATGACTGGCTGTCAAAGCATTTGGCAAATTGGTAGTTACCAGACGAGAGAAATACATGCAGCTCTTTACTGATATCAAACACACGTTGTAAAACTGCCCTACAAGACAGTCACCAGAGCTCAGAATGCAGCAGATGTCTTCAGTATCCTCTCTGAAACTGTTGCTTGTGGTGTCCAAGTGCTCGCTTGTTTCACAAACTTTGGAAAAAGTCAACATATTTACCAACATCAGCTGGATGCTTTTGTTTTAGATGTCTTTTCACTTTAGATGGTTTTAGACATTCGTTTGAAGGAATTTCCTGACAAAGAACACATTTGGGGTAATCAAGGCCATCTTTTTTTCTTAGCCAGCACAAACCCAAACTCTATGTATGAAGCTTCATACTTCCTAGATTTAGATTTTGCTTTAGAATATGACTCATTTGATGAATTTAAAGAAGGACTACAAGATGTTTTTTCTTTGTAATGTTTCTTTTTCCTTTTTAGAAAATGGTCCATCATTACATATGTTTTAGCATTCAACACACTATGTCTACCTTGCTGTGAACCGTTTTAATGCCACAATGCAACGTTTGTACGTCTATGGTAGCCTTAGACTAGCATTTGAACAACACATTTATTAACAGACGTAATTGGCAAGTGCACTAACGAAATGACAATGCTATTATTAAAATATAGGTGAACTACACAAATGCTTTATTATTTCAGACATTTTAAATAATAAAATCATATGAGTTTTATTCTCCCCATTTTGCCGTGGACCCCCTGACATATCACTGGGCACCACTGGTGTAGGACATCCCACTGGGTGTACTCACTGACAATGGCTTTTTTATTATTTTTTTTTTTTTTTTACAATTTCTCTAAATGAAAGGCCTACACTTCTAATCGTAATAACGCTCTGTCTCATTTCATTTATTAATTGCCATTTTCTTGGCATTACCACTGGAATTTACAACTTTCTACAGTGTAGTAGTGTCCAAGAAGCACTTCAGAGAGTGTAGTAACACAGTCTGTTCCAACACTGCTTTAAGACAGACAGACAGACAGACAGAGGGTTTTTAAGTAATCAACAGAAGTTGGGAGACCTGCGCAAATTGTTTACTTCAACTTGCAAGGTTTAATTTGCATTAATTGCTGCAGCACATCTGTAGGTCGTAACCTATTAGCTGTTCCCTGAAGAAGGCCCATTTGTAATATTCTGATATTTACTTTTTTCATTTTTTGCTAACCTAAACTTTAAATGTAAACCTCTGGGTGGTTACTGCTTACATTTTCAGCATTTTAAGTCATTCATTGCATTTCAACTAAATTTGAAGAAAAACTGTAAAAACTATGGTGTTCTAAATCTTTTGACTAATAGCATACATACAGTATTATACGGGTCTGAAAAATACCCACAGAAAAGTTGCAGTTGGGGGCAATGTGTGCTTAAGGAGGTTACGGAGTGTGTGTATAGAAATGCTTGAAGCATATGTTCTCTACACACAGGGGAAATTCCTAAAGACTAGAGGCCAGCAAATATCATTCTGTTGTATATAAAGGGTGATTGGGCCAATCCAAGTAATTATTGACCAGTAAAATTAACACGCATCACAGATAAATTAATGAAGGTTGTTAATAAAGAAAAGATCGAGCAGCACATACAGACTTGAAAAATGGCAAAAAAATTATATTTTGCATGGTTGGATCTTAACAAGGTTCCAAGTAGAGCTTCAACATGCAACAAGAAGAAATGGGAGTGAGACAAAACATTTGTTGAGCATTCAATTTAATGAAAACAACGATTAAACTGAAACAGGCTGTTTTACAGCTGATCAAAAGTTTAAGACCACACCTCCAAAAAAACCCGTAAACCCCCCCAAACAGAAATCAAACTTCCAAACATGAACTCAGTACTGAGTAGCTCCACCGTTATTGTTGATCACTTCAAAAATTCGTTGCGGCATGCTTGATGCAAGCGTTTCCATGAGGTGAGTGGGAACATTTCTCCAAGTGGTAAGAGCCACTCGCAGAAAGTTCAAAACGACACATTTCAGACCTAAGCATATGGGCATCATTTATACAGTCCTGATCAAAAGTTTAAGACCACTTGAAAAAGCAGGATGGGCCAAAAGAGTGATGTTATTCTCCTGGAAGAAGTCTCTTGTCCTGCGGGCATTGTGTACTGTAGCGTTGTCCTGTTGAAAAACCCAGTCGTTACCACACAGATGAGGGCCCTCAGTCATGAGGAATGCTCTCTGCAATATCTGGACATAGCCAGCGGCCGTTTGGTGCCCCTGCACTTCCTGAAGCTCCATAGTTCCACTGAAGGAAAAAGCACCCCAGACCATTATGGCGCCCCCTCCACTGTGGCGCGTAGAAAACATCTCAGGTGGGATCTGCTTGTCATGCCAGTAACATTGGAAACCATCAGGACCATCAAGGTTAAATTTTTTCTCATCAGAGAATAAAACTTTCTTCCACCTTTGAATGTGCCATGTTTGGTGCTCTCTTGCAAAGTCCAAACGAGCAGTTCTGTGGCGTTCAAGGAGACGAGGTCTTTGAAGACTTTTTTGTTTTTGAAGCCCTTCAGTCTCAGATGCCGTCTGATGGTTATGGGGCTGCAGTCAGCACCAGTAACGGCCTTAATTTGGGTCAAGGATCGTCCAGTGTCTTGACGGACAGCCAATTGGATCCTCCGGCTCAGTGCTGGTGAAATTTTTTTGGGTCTTCCACTTGACTTTTTTGTTCCATAACCCTCAGGATCACTTAACAACCCGACCACGTTCAAAAGGGTAGAGTTTTTTTTGCCTTTGCCATCAGAACGTGTGACTACCTGACAGAAAATGACAATGAATCCACATCTTTGCACAGATTTGGCCTTTTAAAGGCATGTGGTCCTAAAATTTTGATCAGCTGTAAAACAGCCTGTTTCAATTTAATCGTTATTTTCAATTAATTGAATGCTCAAAAAACTGTTTTGTCTCACTCCCATTTCTTCTTGTTGCATGTTGAAGCTCTACTTGGTACCTTGTTAAGATCCAACCATGCAAAATATGATTTTTTGCCATTTTTCAAGTGGTCTTAAACTTTTGATCAGGACTGTATCTAGAACAAGAGTATTAGCAAATATTCAACATGTGTTCAGGGGTAGACGGTTGTTTCACTAAAATGCTGGAATTCTACAAGGAATCAACAAAAGCATATGATATTATTTATCTTGAATTTCAGAAGGCTTTTGATACGGTACCACATGAAAGGATAGCGATCAAACCGAAACAAGGCACAGTGGGTATAAAGTTGGATAAACCCAGAACTAAAGGGTGTGAGGGATGGCCGGCCAAATATTTCGGTCCACACCTCCAAGCTGCTAGATGGAGATCTCCCAACAACATGGAAGTGCCCCAAATTCCAGCAGGGCCATATGGACATTGTAGTTTTTATAAACAGCCTTGCTGGATACCATGGGGACCACTAGGAGCTTCTGGAGGGAGGCTCACAGAGTGTTACGTGCCCTATAACCCGGAAGTGTGTCATGAACACATGACCGGAAGGAACGATGTGCTTCCGGGGTGAAGAACTGGAGTTTTTATATGACCTGGAAGTGTTCCTAGTCACGTGGACAGAGAGGGCGAAACACTTCCAGGTCAAGGCACTATAAAAGGACTATGGGAAATCCCAGACGTCGAGCTGAGCTGGGTGGAAGGGTGGCAACGCGTCTGGAAGTGAGGAGGATTATTGATTTATTGTTTATTGTGTTTATTTGAAGATTGTGGAGAAGAGGGTGCTTTGTGCACGTTTTGTCCTAATAAATATAATATTTGGACTTTTACCTGGTGTCTAACGTGTGGTCTGAGGGTTCAAGGGGTCACAGGAACCCTAAATCTGTCACAAGGGTTATGATGCGGGAAACTTTTCAGAATTTGAGCATGTTACAAGTGGTGCTCCTCTAGGATCGGTGTTCTTTTAAATATACACAAATGATCTGGACAAGAATATAATCAATAAGATGGTTACGTTAGCAGATGAAACCAAACAGGGAAGAGCAGATAATGCAGTACCAGATAAATTGTTACAGGGGGACTTGGACAGCATACAGATATGGCCAGATTTGTGGCAGATGAAATTGAATGTAAGTAAATGGGAAGTATTGCAAGAATACAGTAGGAATTTTGGACTTGAATACACAATGGAAGGTCTGAAATTTGAAGGTATATTTTATAAGGATGACTTATCACTTCTTGCTCTACATTAAAACATTGTACTAAAGCGATCAAGAAGGTTTACAGGATGTTAAGTTACATAGTAATTACATAGATTGGCATTACCCACACTCCACTAGATTGGTTCAGATCCTACCTCTCAGGCCGCCCTCAGTTTGTTCAGCTTAAAACTTTCACACCAACCCACTGCTGTTACTTCAGGTGTGCCCCAGGTCTCTGTCCTGGGCCCCTCCTTTTCATTATTTACCTCCTTCCCTTTGGAAATATCTTTCATAAATATAACATTAGCTTCCACTGTTATGCTGATGACACCCAGCTCTATCTCACTAGCAAACCTACTGCTTCCTTTCCACCCTCCTCACTTATTGATTGCATAGCAGAAATCAAATCCTGGTTTTCTTCAAATTTTCTTAAATTAAATAGTGACAAAACTGAGGTTCTCCTCATTGGTACAAAATCAACATTATCCAAAACTGATCACTTTATATTTGTTATTGATAATTCCTCTGTCTCCCCTTCCCACAGGTTAAGAGTCTGGGTGTCATCCTTGACAGTACTTTATCCTTTCAGTCCACATCAATAACATCTCCCAGTCTGCATATTTCCACTTGCGTAACATTAATCGTATTCGCCACTCCCTCACTCCCCACACCACTGCTATCCTTGTTCATAGCCTTGTCACTTCTTGTCTGGATTATTGCTATTCCCTTTTCTTTGGTCTTTCTCGCAAATCTCTTTATAAGCTTCAACTGGTCTAGAATTCAGCTGCCCTCATCATTACTAGAGCCCCCTCTATTCACCATATGACTCCCATTTTGCAGCATCTTCATTGGCTTCCAGTTCAGTTCCGAATTCAATTCAAAATTCTCCTACTAACTTTTAAGGTTATCCACAACTTTGCCTCTCCATATCTGTCTGACCTCCTCCATGTTGCCATTCCCTCCCATACCCTTAGCTCCTCTTCCTCCATCCACTTGACTGTCCCCTTCATCTGTCTTACCACTATGGGGAGCAGAGCAACTGAATGTTCTGGGACTCACTACCATCTGAGCTTAGAAATATTGAATTATTTTCACTTTTCAAATGTAAACTTAAAACTCATTTGTTTAAGACTGCTTTTTCTCTTTGATTACAATTGCTCTGTCTGATTTTAATTTTTGTATTTTAGTTTTGTTTATAATCAGTTTTTTCTATTGTTCAGTGTTCTTGAGTGTTTAGAAAGGCGACTACAAATAAATAAAATGTATTATTATTATACCATGATATGTGGAGTACAGGTCAAGAGAGGTTATATTCAAGTTATATGACACAATAGTGAAGTCTCACCTTTTTAGTTTTTAATATAATGAAAAAGAAATAACAAATGTTTTTCAGGACTGTGCAGGAAGAAATATGGGAAAACTTCAAAGAAACTGAAATATTTTATTTTAAACAGAGTAGACAGGACATAATGCTCAAAATTGTTGAATGGAATTATTAAGGTGGATGCGAGCTATTACTTTACAATGAGTTCTTTAACCAGAACATGGGTGAACAAAAGGAAGCTGGTAAAGGGTATATTCCAAACAAACATTTGTACTCTTTTCCTGCAACAGAAAACAGTAGATACACTGAATATGGTACTAAGCAGTGTAGCAGACTGTAGGATTTTTGGGCCTTCAAATTTTGATTTGATGATAAAGGTCAGTGAATACTGCTGGACAGAGCAGGTTGGGCTGAATGGCTGTACTTGTCAAAACGTTTACTATGTTTATGTGTATATTGGGCTTGTTTTTAAGAAAACTTTATGACATTGCGCATTGAGCAGATGGTGAAATTGCATTTTATGCATAAATTGTTGCGGACACGAGCAACAGGAATTATGGGTCAGCTTTTAAAGATGATTATTATATTCTGATTTCATCAGATTTAGTGATCATTTGGGGCTAGTCAGTTTATTTTCAGGAAAATGTATATATTTATGTTTATATTACATGCTTATTTGTGTATGTTTAAGGGTTACTGTGCTAAGTTTATGATTTTATTGTCAGAGATATGGATGAGTACCAGTTAGGGAATCCATTCGGGCACTCGGGATTCCCGGACATTTTTCATTCCCGGGAATGAAACTGCTGTAATTCCCGGGGAAAACGGGAACGGCCAAGCTCGCATATATAGCGTGTAAAAGTGTAAAAATCGATCAAGAAATAACAGAGTTATAGTTGAAAATAATTACGGTGGCAGCATTGCTGCAGCTTGCACTTCATCAGACAACAGCTTTGAACAGCAACTTGAAATTGCAATGCGTCAGTCTGTTGCATCCACATTATCTGTGCCAAGAAACTTGCCATCACAGAATGATGACAAGAAACTGGATGCATCAGTAAAATCTGAAATGGCGGTGTTTTAGAGCAACGGCAAGCGCGGGTGTTGTTTAGAACAAGTGTATCAGTATCTGATGACTGTGCCACCTACTTCAATGGAGGCAGAGCGTGCTTTCTCAGCGGCTGGCGTACTCTGCACAAAGGTGCGCTCTAGCCTGGACGACCGCACGCTCAACACGTTGTGCTTTCTACGCTCTTATTACCACAACTAACTAGATACATGTACTTATATGACAGCATGAACTGCTTGTAGATAAGGTTAGTCTTTTATTTGTGTCAACATATTGCAGTAGTTTTATTAAAAATACACTGTGTTGGTCATTCTAAAACCATTCACATGTGAGATGCCCGTGCACTGTGTCATCCCTGGGAGCCCGGGATTCCCGGGAATGAAATGTGGGATTCCCAAATTCCCGGGAATGGATAAACCCGTCCGGGAATGGATTCCATTGTACCAGTTATGCCAATAGCTTAAGGGCAGATCTGCCGTTATAAAAACTGACATTCATGGTGTAGCCCAGTTGTAATTCTTTCAATTATATGTGACACTGATCCAGTCTTTTTAAAGAAGCTTAGACAGCAAAAAAAACACATAGAATCACAACCTTTTATACTGGATTTGGACCACTTTAGCATATTGTGGAGGATTGCCGGCTTCTTACTCCGGCCCTCACCCCCAGGCCGCCAGGAGGAGCTCTCCGGACAGCATGAACATGCCCCGAGGTCCAGCAGGGCCTCATGGACTATGTAGTTTCTACACACAGCCCTGCTGGATACCTTGGGGGCCACCAGGCGTCGCTGTAGGGGGGCTCGTTTGTGCCCTATAACCCGGGGGTACGTCATCATCACGTGACAAGAAGAAACAACATGCTCCCGGGTTGAGGAAAAGGACTGTTTACCCTGACCCGGAAGGAATAAGGAACTGTGGACTGTTGGACAGGAACATGTCCGGGTCAGGGTGTATAAAAGGATTGTGGGTAAGCCCAGACATTGAGCTGAGCTGGGAGGTAGGAGGGCGAAGTGTCTGGGCGAGGAGGAGAGTACTGAGTATTTGTGAGAGAATTGTTTATATGAGTGTGGAGTGGAGGGTGCTTTGTGCACATTATTGTTATTTAATAAAGAAGTCTTGGACTTTTATCCGGTGTCTGGAGTGGTACCTGAGGGTCCGAGAGGTGGACAAAGGGCGTATCTGCTACAATATGTACTAAATATGATACAGACGTATTCAACTTGAATGTGACCTATATGTGAATGCTTGACACATAATTGCCTAGACACTTACAAGCTCCAACTGGACATTCTAAACATCCTCTCATTGTCCAAGCTGTATAATTCTAAAACAACTGTGGATTTTTCAACAAGAATCTTACAGACAGGCATTGACATAATTAACCGAATGGCACCAATGATGTTTTGAAATGGTCAAATCACTTTTTTGTATCAAACCCCCGCAGATTTTGCTCTCGCCATTCGTGGCTCCTTTCTTTTGTCCACAGGTTCCTGTATAAAGATATGGCAGTGATGAATAACTTTAAAGCAACAGTTACATTTTAAATTTTTCTTTTCTCTTCCTTACTAAAACAAGCTCACAAATTCACAGATGTCCTGCTCTGAAAAAACAAAGTAGTATGGCAGCCAGAATGCAATCAGTATTCTTGGTAGTCTATTAGATGACACCGGTCCAGTCAATGTGTTTTTATTAATTTTGTGCATGTGAGAAAAATTCAGGATAATATCTATACACAGTCATATCTAATTTGGATTGCTTACAAAATTAATTTAAACAGTTAGTCAGTCATTGTCCAACCCATTATATCCTAACACAGGGTGCAAGGCAGGAACAAATCCCGGGCAGGGCGCCAGCCCTCCGCAGGACACACACACAAGCACAATTTAGGATCTCCAATGCACCTAACCTGCATGTCTTTGGACTGTGGGAGGAAACTGGAGCACCCGGAGGAAACCCACGTAGATGCAGGGAGGACCCGGGAAGTGAACCCAGGTCTCCTAACTGCGAGGCAGCAGGACTACCACTGCGACACCGTGCTGCCCTAATTTAAACAACCAAACAAAAAATTGGAATTGAGTCGCAGTATTAACAAAGGGTAAAGACCTTTGTCCGAACCTGAGAGGGACATGTTCCTCAGATGGCCAATGACTGTCAGAAGGGTGGGGCTGTGTAAGGTGTAGGCCATAAAAGCAGCCCTAAACAGTGTGCATTCAGAGAGCACTTAACAGAAGATTGTGCCTCAGTTATAGCTCATCAGCCTGGGAGCTTCGGGTAGGATCCTGGCCTTGAATTGGCTCACAGATGTGGCCAAAGTGTGGCAGATTTTGCCACTGACCCCAGGTATCAGGGCCACTGGTGGTATGTGAAGGCGTGGAGAGGCAAATGAGAGCAAGTGAAGCCTCAGTACATAGGAGCAGTGTGGCAGAGATGGAGAAAAATAACAAGCCGTTCAAGAGTGAAGGCCCCAACAGATGTTGGAGAAAATCTTTGTATTACCCTTTAGCATCATGGAGTCTTAGGCTCACAAGGTTGTTTCTTGTTACAATGTAAGCATTGTTTGAAGAGATGCAGCTGTGTTCAAACTCTCCTTGAAAGGATGTCATAAGATACCAATATAACAAAGGTGCTATATGATGAATTTGTTTTTGTCTGCTTTAAAGAATGCAGACACTTTTGTATGAAGCAGCCTCTAACCTTGAGTCTCAGAAACAAGAATATACTCTATCACTAACTTTTAGTTCATCCTCTTTTACCTTTTAAGTAAATTTTATCACCTATAATTTGCACGCTAATCAACTATATGCTAAACAACAACATTTATTTATATAGCACATTTTCATACAAAAAGTAGCTCAAAGTGCTTTACATAATGAAGAGAAGAAAAATAAAAGACAAAATAAGAAATTAAAATAAGACAACATTAGTTAACATAGAAAGGAGTAAGGTCTGATGGCCAGGGTGGACAGAAAAAAACAAAAAAAAACTCCAGAAGGCTGGAGAAAAAAATAAAATCTGTAGGGGTTCCAGGCCACGGGACCGCCCAGTCCCCTCTAAAGATGCTCATGTATATTAATATCTGTAAAAGCTTTGTCTGAACAAAAAAATGTTAGCATATCTGTGATTACAGGCCCAGGAAACACAACTTGTTTGGTGTACTCCAGAGGCTTCTTTGTTAAAAAATGTCTCATATACGTGCAGGAATACAGAGAGCCTTTGTATTCTATTGATGAAATGAACCAGAGATCAAAAGGAATCTGGGATCAAGAAATTTTCCCAGCCCCAATCCTTTTATAGGCCACGTACCGCAAATGCTTTTGAGACTGCTAAGTCCATTTCTCTGTCCCTTGTGCCCCCAGGTCACTACAACAGTATGAATTTTTATCTAGCACAAATGACCCAATGATCCCTATAGATGACGCATATGCTTATCATTCTGAGACCAGCATCCCTGTGAAGTCCCAGCAAGATGAAATGTATCATAAAAGCTACTTTTCTGGGTGACTCAAAACGTCATGCACTGATACAGCATTGCCGCACCCACCACACAACGAAGATGCTGTAATATAAATGTTTTCTAAAGCCTCCTGTTACTTAGGTCACTGGCACCCCCAAAACATTAAGTCAAGACTGTCTTCATTCTTTTGCTTGTTCTTCCTTAGATGTGTCCTGTCCATACATTATATTTTCTTCATTGTTATATAAAGTATCCAACAGCTATACTTAAGTAAAAAGTAGAGTTACCGTTCTGAAAAATAACTCAAGTAAAATTTGCCTATGAGAAAACAACTCAAGTAGAAATATCTAAGTATACTTATGTATCAAAATTACAAGTAAATGTAGGATCTCTCTATTTTATATACTGTATATAGTTTTAAAAAAATAATACAAACCTAAAATAATTCATGTTGCCTTTTTTTTGTGTGTGAGTCATATTACAATCATTAAAGTGTGAACTAAGTAACTGCAACTTGAAGTAGTGGCATTAAGCGTGAGCTGACATCTTTATGACTGTATAATTCAGTGGGAAGGGTGCTAATAGGAGTGGCATGCAGGCTTCCATCAGTTCACGAAGGAACCAATCCATTATTGAAATCCCTTTCGTAAAGTGGATTTTTGCAATGCCAACACCTCATTACAATTAATTTAAATGAAAAACATTTTAAATATTCTTAGACCCCAAAAATGATACCATTTTTTTGGTAACTCTGAAATACATGAACATTGGCAGAACTTGTTTATTAAATATACTAGTCAGAAAACAAAAGGTAATAAGTTCTTCAATAATGTTTAATGAAGCACTTTACCTAGATTTTATCACTTTTAGTTTCACATTTGAGAAAGGCCTGTCAGTTTTTCTTTGGCTTTTCCAACTAATTCACGATCTGTTTTGGAGCCTTGATGCCCAGAATAATATGAGAAAACATGTGAACAAGGTGAGTGAACCACAGCACATGAACGCACAAGGACCCCTCCAGGCAGCCTGCGAAACTAGACGGCCCACTTCAGCCAGCTTCACAGATGACAGTGCCTGAACTAAGCATCAACTTGGAGAATGACTGAGACTGGGCACCCTGCCCCAAACATCCAGTCAGGTTGCAGAGACAATTAGATCAATTAAGATATTTGACTGAGCAAAGCATTGTGCATTTCTTTCTTGTTTAATATTGCAGTAATGACATGTGTCTAGAATAATATGTTGGAGTAAAAGTATCCATTTGTGTTTGTAAAATATAAAATAAAAGTGAAAGTAGACAGAAAATGTAATTCTCAAGCAAAGTGGAAATATCTTCAAAACACTCAGCAACAGTAAAGCTGAAGTCACCTTGTATGTCAGACTTGCTGACTGAAATTGCTGACCTCATTGATGGATTATTTTTATTTAAATGACTGAAAATCAATGCCAATGCTCACTGCGTGATGGACTTTCCAGCACAGTGCAGCTTGCCCCTTTTTTTGACAGCCAGTAGTACTGTGCTGCCTGACAAAGCCACCATTGCACAAAGGGTTAACAGCCATGGCGACGTCAGCCACAATTTCTGCATCTTTTTTTTTCCCATTCTGTTGTGGTACATAAAACACTTCTGATTGTGATGTCTAAACACACACAATAATAATTTTGCATCCCTGCTTTAAGCATTGTGCTTCTGGATGAGCTTTCATTATTTATCACATCTCATGCACAAAGAGAATGCCCTTACGATTAAAGAAAAAAATGAAACCTGTTTGATTTCATTGGAGCGAGTTGCTGGGCATGTCACATCATGCTGGGCATACAGTCTGCGATTTGTAGAAATCGTAATTAACACTAGAATTACCGAAGGTTAGGAAAGAAAATTGCAGTCCGGGCCCACCTTAAATCCATTCACACCTTTCTCTCAGCATCTTTTGTCTTGTAAATGTGTCGATCAACAAAAGCAGCAGGCAGCCTGCTATCCCATCCTCCTACCACCACAGTTCAGTTCGCAAAGAAGGTTCTCAGTGCTCAGTGTTTATCTTGAATTGCCTGGAGTTGTAGTGGTTAAATATATACTGTATATCGTCATTTGGTATACATACATTTCATATGTGCTTTGTGTCTACAACAATCTATGTAAACACATCGTTAAAACAGAAACGTTTTTCATGTTTTAGTAATAATTGACAAAACGTAGACATGAAGTGTATAATGTGTGAAGTCCAAATATCAAATACAGTAGAGTCCCCGCTAATCTGACCTAATTGGGACCGAACCCTGTTCGGATTAGGCGGAGTTTTGTCATATAATGCCATATATTGACTTTATGAGGCGTATTAAGCATCTGATGTGTCAAGAATTAAAGGTAAGAATTACGTATTCTAGTACACTGCAATTTAAACTGCACTGTAATGTGACTGTGATCGGAGGTAAAATCGATATGACGGGCGGTACGTGAGTAGTAGCGGAAGGGCAGTGACCTAGACCCCCCCGCCTAGACCTACGCATTCCTCTTGATTTCAGTTCCCAAACTATGAGTCACTGAGTCAGTGTGCCACCTGCTACTGCTGAGTGATGTGTTTTGTGCAATGTTTATTGTTCGTGTGCGCGCACTTGCCCTGTGTTTTGTGAGTCCTTGTGAGTGGTGGGTAGTGTGGTTTCTTTACATTCTGTGCTTGTCCCTGCTGTTAATCATCATGGCAAGCAAACGTAAACATAACTCGTGTACATTAAAAGAAAAACTGGAAGTGTTGAAAAGACTTCACAAAGGTGAAAGTGCCACTCAGTTATCGAAGGAATTTGGTGTCGGGAAAGCAACAATTTCCAATTGGAAAAAGAACAGAGGTAAAATTGAGCAGTTTTGCACTACCACAAGTGAAAAAACGATTGAAAAACGTAGCAAGACGACAGTGTCTTCTTACGAAAAATTGGACGAAGCACTTTTCTTATGGTTTACACAAGAAAGACAGAAAGGAATCCCTATCACTGGCCCTCTAATTCAAGAAAAGGCGCTTCAATTGAACAAGCTCATGGACGGTGACGTATCATTTATGGCTAGTTGTGGTTTCTTAGACCGATGGAAGAAAAGACACAGAATCAGGCAGCTTACAATAACTGGGGAGAAATTGTCAGCGGACAACGAAGCAGCTGTTGAATACCTTGAGGAGTTCAAATGCATCATTTCTTCCTACTCGCCCCAGCAAGTTTACAACGCAGATGAGACAGGACTTAACTTTAAAGCATTGCCTACCAAAAGTCTTGCATCACAAGAGGAACAATCTGCACCAGGGTTTAAAATGGATAAACAGCGCCTAACTGTGTTGGCCTGCAGCAATGCTTCTGCCACAAATAAGCTTCCACTGATGGTTATCGGCAAATCGGCAAAACCACGCTGTTTTAAGAACATGAACATGAACTCTCTCCCTGTTTTTTACAGAAATCAAAAGAAAGCTTGGATGGATCGTGCCTTGTTCCAAGAAAGGTTTGACAAGCAATTTGTGCCAAAAGTAAAGGCGTTTAACAAAGAAAATGGATTGCCTCCTCGTGCTTTGTTACTTATAGACAATGCTCCGTCACATCCAGAAGAAATGCAACTTGTTTGCGATGATATCAAGGCTATTTTTCTCCCACCAAATGTGGGAGGAGGAAGGGGACGCGCCGACTGATGTTGTTCCACACACTGCCGCAGCTAGTGCCCTTGATCTCGCTTTGCGCTACGTTGAGCAACACGCCAATGCAACCCCAACAGATGTTATGTTTATGCGGCGTTGGCGAAACATTGCTTCTTCAAGCCGTTTTAGTTCGTTGCGTCAGAAGAAGATCACTGACTTTATCTCTTAGATAATGGTTTGCTTTTTATGTTTTTGTGTAAATGCTGTACAGAACATGGATTCTACATATGTGAGTAAATTCGAACTTGTTTCAATTTTAAGTAAGGCTGTATTTTGGATTTTTAGTTAGACAGCGAAATTGAAAAATTACAAGTTTCTTAAATGTACATTAAACGTACGACATAACTTGAAAAAACTTGTTTTCTTTACTTTTCCCAGTTCAGAAATTTTAAAAAAATTATTTTTTTCCCTAGTCCTGTTCGGATTAGGCGGATTTTCGGATTGGCGGGGTTCGGATTAGCGGGACTCTACTGTAAACACTTTCACAAAAGGTACAAGTACAACAAAACAAGAACGCTTTTATTCAAGAATATAACTGAAGAAAAAAGAAGTTGCCTTAGGATAAATCAGTGACACAACTGCTTGAGTGGTGCAGCAGTAAGAGCTGCTGACTCATAATAAAGAGGTCGCCAGTTCAATTCCAAGGTCCACCAGTTACCATTCTGAGTAGTGAGCTGCTCTTGTTGTTAATATTATATAATAAAAAACATACATTTGATTTGCGTCTGTAACAGCCGGTGTAAATTAGCGTTTTTTTTTTCACTTTTATTCTCTCAGTCACGATCACAATACATACTACCGCCCCCCCACCAGGGATCTGACGCTGTTACTTTTTATCTGAAACTGGGAATAACTGTAGATGTGAGTGGAGTTTTGAGACAATGGAACTGGAAATTCTCTGATCTGGAGGGATAAAATCTGACACAAACGCTGGTGAATCTGCCTTCTTCGTATCTCACCATCACTTGAATTTTCTTATTTAGTTTTATTGAGTGTTCCTGCTCACATTGAATTAGTATGCACCTTATGGTCCATGATGTCAAAGCTGCACTAACAAAAAAACAGAATAGGTATATATGATATTTGGAATAATTCATTTATTGATTTGTATAGTACATTTTGGAAAACATTGTGGTACTGATGCAACATTATTCCTATTATTCCTATTTATTCGCATACCTTCTTGCGGTTGTAATCAGTGACCATGTTGTTTTTTTTTTTCAGATCTTGCCCAATCTCCATATTTTCGTGCATGGTGGTGTTTCTTTTGTATTCCAGGACATGCAGAGGAAAGAATAGTACAGAGAGATCAGTTCCTCGCTATATGCAATCATCAAATTCAAATGTTAACAGTTCCCACACACCCAAGGACCGTCATCCTTTCTACATTTACGACCCCTGTTGCAATGTGCACACTTCTCTCTATGCTGTGGTTTCTATTATATTACTGACACTGACCGACTGACTTTGCTTTCCTGGGGGAAGCAGATGTCTTGGAACAGAAGCTTGTCTATGTTGCATCCTCTTTTGCTTTATCCATCACCTTTTCTTGTAAGAAGCGACGACAAAGTTCCTCTGCAAAGTGAGCAAAGAACACTCTTCTTTTCTCAGTGGACCCTGTGCATGCCTTGTACAGTACATGTGTGTTCATCGCCGCCAGGTCAAGCATGTTGTAGCACACAGCAACCGGCCACCTGCATGCTCCTGCTCGCACTGAATAAGCTTACGCCTTCTGGTCCACAATGTCAATGCAGCACCGGGGAAAAAAAGAAAGAGACAAACATATGTGACATTTTGAAGAAATCATTTTTTGACCTGAATAGTACCAATCAGAAAACATCATCGCACTAATGCAATATTATTTGAAAACTAACAGTGTCAGATCAGGTGTAAATTTATGGTACTTGTAAAAGTTACTGTTTTTTTTCAGTGTTATTCTCTCAGTCACGTTCATGCTCTCCCAATCCCCCCCCCCCCCCCCCCAATCCGATGCTGTTGGTAAATAACATATCGTCATTTGAAAACTCCCTACCTCACGCCCAGATAAACCACTTGAGCACTGAGAATCTTCTTTGCGACTTGAGCTGCGGTCGTGGTGAGGTGTGGGTTGGCTGTTGGATGGGATAGCAGGCTGCTTGTGCTGAATGACACATTAACAACACAAAAGACACTGACAGAGAAGTGCAAGGGGATTTAAGGTGGGCCAGGATTACACATTTTTTTGTAGGCTTTGGTAATTCTAGTGTTAACCGACACACTGTGAGTTGCCAATTATATACAAGGAGAGTCAAAATTATGTTAACATTTGAATGGCGGAAACAATTTATTCACAAAACATACTTTATATGTGCAAGATGATTTACAGGAATGTTTCAACCTGTTCATCATTATGTTCAATACACAAAAACCAACAGCAACAGTACCATTTAAAACCCGGACACACATTTTGTGG
The DNA here is from genome assembly GCF_900747795.2 of Erpetoichthys calabaricus. Classification (NCBI taxonomy): domain Eukaryota; kingdom Metazoa; phylum Chordata; class Cladistia; order Polypteriformes; family Polypteridae; genus Erpetoichthys; species Erpetoichthys calabaricus. Next base: position 99,583,130 of record NC_041397.2, on the reverse strand, counting down.
AGAATAGATGATACCACAGTCCATATTCTGTCCTTCAGGTCTTTGATATCACGAACTTTCCTGCTATACATGCACTCCTTCACCATACCCCATAACAACAGGGTGTCAAATCAGGGGAGTGTGGAGGCCATGGCAATGGTCCACCACAACCTATCCATTGACCTGGAAAGGTGTGGTCAAGATAAAAATAATCCATTAGTGTTAACATAATTTTGACTCCCCCTGTATATAATCAAACTGTATGTGTATGTTCAGTCCAATTGATATGCCATGACTTAGGTGTTCCAACTATACGTACATAGTTCCGACAAACGGATTTACCTACTGATGTTTTGCAATAAAACTTTACCATTTAAAAAAACAATAAGGAACACACTTGTTTTGAACCTCAGAAAAAGAAAAGAGGCACACCTGTGTGATATCTCATGTTTTATGCACTAAAACAGAATAGAAAAATGACTTCAGTCATGTAACCTGCCACAGTGAAGCAATGTGATCAGTGACTGCGACTCCCATATCTGACATACCCCATGACAAAAAGTTGCGTAATGTGACATTGGCTTAATGTGACATACCCAATGACTTACACCAACAAGTCTGTGACTCAGTCTGATAAACAGGCTGGATTTTGTCTTAGCTGTAGGGGTGGGCTGTGTGTGCTTGAGAGCTGACATCCTCATCTGGAAGTACAATGCATAGAATGTAGCAACAAGGAACACACATTTTGAACGTCACAAACAGAAGAAAGGGTCGTCTTTCTGATATATCATGTTTTTTGTACTTAAACAGAATAGAAAAAGAAAGAAAGGGCTGTGGCTGAACTAGCCATACCTGCTACCCTGTAAAACTTTAATACAGTGCCGGCTTCATCAGACAGCATGTTATTGACTTTTACAAAAAGGAGAAAGCACTACTGTCCTGGAAAGTCTCCACTCATTTGGTAAATGTGACAAGAGCAGCAATTTTCAGTCGCATAAACTGCCATCACTGGGCCACAAGATTTATGACAATAGTTGGTAAACCTGACATACCCTATGAGCAGAAGTCGCATAATGTGACATTGACTTAAAATAGTTTTCTGTCATTGGCCATTTAGCTTTATGTGCATTTCTATATGATAGCTTTTTGAAATCAAAAGCATGAAAATGAGCATGACAACAGTAATACCCAATGTACTATGGTTGTTGCAAAATGAATTTTGGAAAATGTGATTTTTATCTATGATAGCCCAATCATAAGATTTAATCAGGCCTCACCACACCTCTTAAACGGCACATGAAATGACAGCCAATGAACACATGTCTTAAACAACTATTATCATACACTGATAATTTCTGTATTATCTATATCTATTATTTATTTATTATATTACATATCTATTGACTATATTTATGTATCTAGATTGCAAATACCATGCATTGCATCAATTTTCATTTTGCTAACTACATGTCAATCTTGCTGCTACTTCTTTGTCTTGTCTTTGCACAATGTCTTGTCTTGTTTGTGTTTTAATTTTAAATTTAAATTTTAATTCTATTTTCAATTTGTTATATGCACGTCGGTGGCGCAGTGGGTAGCGCTGCTGCCTCGCAGTTGGGAGATCTGGGGACCTGGGTTCGATTCCCGGGTCCTCCCTGCGTGGAGTTTGCATGTTCTCCCCGTGTCTGCGTGGGTTTCCTCCGGGCGCTCCGGTTTCCTCCCACATTCCAAAGACATGCAGGTTAGGTGGATTGGCGATTCTAAATTGGCCCTAGTGTGTGCTTGGTGTGTGGGTGTGTTTGTGTGTGTCCTGCGGTGGGTTGGCACCCTGCCCAGGATTGTTTCCTGCCTTGTGCCCTGTGTTGGCTGGGATTGGCTCCAGCAGACCCCCGTGACCCTGTGTTCGGATTCAGCGGGTTGGACAATGGATGGATGGATGGATGGATATATGCACGTCATGTTGTTACACTGTGGACCGAGCGTCACAATTTCGTCTATCTGTACACTTGTATATGGTTGAGATGACAATAAAGTTCACTTTGACTTGGAAGCTAGAATTCTGCCCTACTCAGAAAAGCAGCCAGCAACTACAAATCTGGCTTAAAATCATGGCAAAAGCGCTCAGTGCATGGCTGGCCAGGCTGGCAAATATTATGCAAATCAAGGCTACCACTGAAAAACGCTGAATGTGACATGGCCTGAACGATGTACAACGTTATAACTTATCTCCCTACTAGTGTTGCGGTGCTCTCCTCTCACATTACTGTATTCGCAAAGCCGCCCACCCCCAGCCTTGCGTTACTCACCTACGCTTAGCTGCGTCACCTGCCATCACGTTAAGTACACCCCGGTCGGCCACGCCACTCCATTCCAGGCCACGCCGCTTCGCCAAACGTCACAATTCTTCACTGCGTCTGACCGAAGTATGCAGGTACGGGTTTTTCTTCCAGTACTATAATAACATACTAGAAACTGCCAAAGAATATTTGTACATTATATTAAAAAACAATACTCGAGAAAAAAAGTGTGAAAAATGAATCCTTTTTGAAAGCATTTAAGGTAGAAAGTGACAATTACTTTAATACCATTTGAAACAATACAACGTACTTTTAAAAATACAGTAAGACCTGGATTATGCTTATACTTATATATCCTCTGTTTGTTCTATTATTGTAGTTATTGATAATGCACTTTAAAAAGATGCGTCTTGCATGTGCTGAGGCGGGCAGCAGACGACAGGACGCCGGCGAGGCGCACACGATGTGATGGCAGAGGCAAAGTCAATATGAAAGATACAAATAATTATCAATAAAAAAACAATAAAGTTCACTGTTGTAAAATCCATTTAAATGTTTGAAATAAATATTACATTCGACCTGCAGACGCGCCCACGGCCCATTTAAAGCAAACACTCCAACATGTGTTCTACCTGGCAGCTCTCGGTGGCCTCGTGTGCTCCTGCTCATGACTTCAATTTGCACAGATTATTCTAGTCACAATGTCACAGCCTTCACATATTAGAAGAGGTGTCTGCGGGCTGGCAACCCCGCTGGAGAGACAGCTGCCACCGAGGCAATCAGCCCCTCCGCTGCGATGTCGAAATAAAAGCGGCGTGAAGGAGAGGCCCGTGCCGAGCGGCAGCGCTGCGCCAAGCTGTCGTGTAGCTGGCGAGCACGGTGGAGGACGAGATTGGCGCTTCGCTTAGAAAGACACAAGCGCTCTTTTCGCGTCTCGCAGAAGGGCCTGTAGTTTAAGTCTACTCAGTATGTGGGTACACCTGTAGCAAGCCGAATGGTCATTTAAGATATGTCGCGTATTCGTCAAAGCTTTCCACACGTACTGTATTTAGGTTAACTGCACCAGTAATGAGTCCAAGGAAAAAAAGAATGAGAACATAACCGGAGTGATGGGGTCTCACTGTCAGACATGCTCGCTGTTTTAACTAATATCAGAATCGCATCTGGGCTTCACCCTGATAAAAGAATTACCGTGGAGTTCAGCAGCCGCTATACATCAGTAGTGTCTCTGCTCTCCTTTGCCACTACTTCCCCACTTTGTCCCACCAGAGCTGCATCTTCTACTTTCTGAGGAGAGTGTCATCCGCTGAAATAAGTAATTCACACCTTAATTTGTCAATGTAGGACACTCTTAATTGACTGGACTAATGTGATAAACTTGGAAAAATACTAGTGCTCTTAGTGCACAGGACTTGGGTGTGGTAAACTGGGGGGCAAACAAGAAAAAGTGCGCAAAAAGAAAAAAAAAAACTTCAATATTTTGGAAGAAAAAAATATAAAAATAAAAGAAGGCACCTTGAAATAAAAATATTAAGGTGAAACTTGCCATGTATTATAGAAAGTCTCTCCCTAGTGCTGTGTGCACAATGCCTGTCCCCCCAACACTCCCAGTCACAACCTTAGAACTTATAACGGTGGTCTGCTTGTAATTCCAATAGCGAAGGTTAAAAGAAGTGGAGAGGCAGCCTTTTGCTGCTATGCACCTAAAATCTGGAATACTTTACCAACAAAACATTGGCAGTCTAATACTGTGAAACATTAAAAAAATCTACTTAAAATACATTTTTTTGTAGCTACATTTTAGCTGTACACCTAATAGACTATGTAGACATAGAATTATCATATTCTTCAGGGATTTGCAATCTTTAATAATCTCTACATTTCCTGGCTGTCCTTTCCGGTTCTTCTGTGGTAGGGTTTTGCACCACCACCTAACTGAGGCGCCATGCAGCCACCTATGATGCTAGAATGAAAGCGGGTGCCTCAGCTGTCCACGTGACCAATTTTATTGAAGCCTGGAAAGAAAGAGTAATGACTTAAAAATATTTATGTTAGGCAGAATGCCCATCCTGGGAACCCCTGCAGATTTTTTGTTTCCAGCTTAACTGGAGTTATTTTTGTTACTTTTTGCTCATCTTTAGAGACTTACAGTACATCATGATAGTGCATGCCCTCATCCATTTGTTTATTTATTGAATAACTTGTAGGATTCTACAAATCAAACAAATGATAAGAGCAGATACAACCATTTCCTTTGATTTAAATACAATAAAAACAAACAAAAATATAAAATAAAAATAAAGCACAATAAGATTTAACCTGCACCCAAAAAATCTGTTTATTCATACTGCATCACTCTGTATTGAAACACTACAAGCAGGAATACAAACAGTAGCCTTTTGTAGTTTACGTTTGTGTAAACTGTTTAATGTTCATGTATGGGGTAAACTGCATTAACAACCATTTTATTTTCATTTTAGTTTTGTATATTTGTTTAGCAGGTGAATTGAGCTTCTAATTAGAATAGTGGATATTCAGCATATAGCAGATTCATTTGATATTACCAGTTATAATGTGACCACAAAAGGGCGCCAGAGAGCCCCAAACCACAGTCCCAGCAATACATCACACGTTTAACACTAGAATCCCTGAAGCCTAAGAAAAAACGTATAATCCTGGGCCTCCTTAAATTCCTTTGCACCTCTCCTTCAGCATCATTTGTTTTGTAAATGTGTTGATCAGCACAAGCAGCCTGCTATTCCACCCCCCCCCCACACCAACGAAGCATTATGTTACTATATGTTATAGTTATGTTATACTAATAATCACGTGAAGTGTATAATGTATGAAGACTTTAGTCCATATATCAAATAAATATGTGCACTTTTATTCAAGAATATAACCTAAGAAAAAAGATCATTGGGATTTCCTGTTGCTGTCAATTAGTCAAAAACCCATGCTCAAATGTCAATTGACAGGAAATTGATATGTATTTTTGAATGGTGTAGAGGTAAGAACTGCTGCCTTATAAACCAAAGGTTCCGGGTTCGAGGTCGGGCGTTCCGCATTTTGAGTAGTGAGCTGCTCTTATCTATATATATAATTCACGAAGCCGCCGCCAGCACAAGCAAGACACCCATGGAAGCACGCAGGACGGAGCCACACCCACCAACTCTAAGACCATTGGATTAGACGACAACTCGCAGAGCCATGCCCACCAACTCGGACGCAGAAACTCACAAAACACAGCGTCATTGGATACAACAATAACTCACCGAGCCATGCCCACCAACTCGGATGCAACAACTCACAACACAGGGCGTCATTTGCGTTCGTCTCTGCTACACTCCACATGCACCTCTGAGCCACGTTGACTTTTCATTATTCTTTTCAGTTATGATGCACGACCGCGTCCACCATCGCAAACTGTTTTAAACGCCTTGGTCTTAGAGTTGGTGGGTGGGTCTCTGTGAGTTATTCTTGCGAGCGGGCACATGACCAGGCAGTGTGTATGCTTCGAGAACGAGGATGGACGTGGCAGGACCATCTAAGAAGAGGCATGTTTGTCGCAGATGTGAATTGCTGTATGCAGTGTGTAAAACAGTTTGTTTGTCGCGGATGTGAATCGCTGTATGCAGCGTGTAAATCAGTTTGCGAGGGGTATCCCATGGTCTTAGAGTTGGTGGGCGGGTCTCTGTCAGTTGCTGTTGTGAGTGGGCACATGACCAGGCAGTGTGTGTGCTTCGAGTGCAAGGGTGGACGCGACAGGACCATCTAAGAAAAATCATGTTTGTCGCGGATGTGAATCGCTGTATGCACTCAAAAACTGCAACAACTCACCAAATAAGGACACCCTGTCTCTCGAGGCATTCACACTGCCGGAAGACAACCATGGGATACGCAAAAAATAGCCATGTCAGTCAACTCACAAAGCCCAGCCCACCAACTCACGCCCACCAACTCGAGCACGCGTCCACCCACGCTCTCAAGGCATTCACAGTGCCTGCTCATGTGCGCGGACGCAACAACTCACCAACTCGCTTTCGTCTCTGCTACAGTACACATGCACCACTGAGCCACGTTAACTTTTCATTATTCTTTTCGGTTTCGGCTGCATTTCTATATATAATCCACCAAGTCGTCTGACCATGGGATACAAACGACAGAGCACCGCCCAACAACTCGAACCGATACAGAGACACGCCCACCAACTCTAAGAGCATGGGACGAGAACGCCTGCCCACCTGCCTGTTACCAGCGTTCACCGCAATGTACTGGAGTGTAAAACCATCACAACTGCTAACTCACAAACTGCAACAATTCACCAAACACCGCATCAGACACTTTCTATATCTAAGAAGATATATAGATACTCATTATTCCCCGGCACGCGTCCACCCACGCTCTCAAGGCATTCACAGTGCTTGCTCATGTGCCCAGACGCAACAACTCACCACACACAAATTTTGCTTAATTTGACTCAACACGGGAAACCTCACCCGGCTCGGACACGGAGAGGATTGACAGATTGATAGCTCTTTCTCGATTCTCTGGGTGGTGGTGCATGGCCGTTCTTAGTTGGTGGAGCGATTTGCCTGGTTAATTCCGAAAACGAATGAGACTCCCTACTGCTAAATAGTTACTTGATCGCCAGGCGGTCGGTGTCCAACTTCTTAGAGGGACAAGTGGCTTTCAGCCACGTGAGATTGAGCATTAACAGGTCTGTGATGCCCTTAGATGTCCGGTACTGCACGCGTGCTACACTGAATGGATCAACGTGTGTCTACCTGGTGCCGACAGGCGTGGGTAAGCCGTTGAACCCCATTCGTGATGGAGACCGGGGCTCGCTACTACCATGGTCGGGTGACTTGGTGGATTATATATAGAAAAGCAGCCGGAAACCGCAAAGAACAATGAAAAGACAACGTGGCTCAGAGGTGCATGTGGACTGTAGCAGAGACAAAAGCGTTGAGGGCGGGCACATGAGCAGGCAGTGCATACTGAACGATGATTGTATGTTGGTTTGTAGCATGCATTGTTGCAATGTTACTTTTCTTGGTGGTTTATTAAATTACGGATTTTTCAAATGTTCATTTTTTTTCCCCCGTGCTTAAAAATCATTAAAAAAGCGGCGTGATTATGCGACGTATGCTACGCCGCGGGTAGGCTAGTTATTACTATAATATAATAGAAACATACATTTGATTTGAGTCTGTAACACCCGGTGTAACTTTTGGCTATTTGTAGAAGTTATTATTATTCAGTTTTATTCTGTCAGTGACGGTTCAAATGTTACAACGAAGGAATTTATGGTGGCCTGGGATTCTGAGTTTTTCCGTAGGTTTCAAAGATTCTAGTGTTAGTAGAATAAAAGACTTTTATTCTTTTCTCAGGCACCTTCTCACAATCCTCTTGTCCAATCACAATAATAATAAGCCACCAACCGTCAACTCAATGATCTAATGGGTGCTGTTATTCTTCCTCCTTCTTTGCCTCCACCAAGTGTTGCCTCCTGACTCTGACTCTCCCATCTTTGGCAGCAGGTTTTCTTTTATATCAGACCCGGGAATGCTTTGGGTATCATTCCATCCTCTCTAGGAAGCACTATTGGGTCATGGACAAAGTAGAGTGGACCTTCCCCAACATCGCCCTCTGCTGATCCCAAGGGACCCCTACAGGGCTGCACTCCCGGACTCTATTTCCCTAGCACCCTTGCAGGTGTTCCAACTGGGTTCTTACATGATGACCACTGACACCTAGCCACTCCCAAGCATACTCTGGTCCCCCCATTAATTTATACTGGCTGGGCACAATATGATCTTTACGCCCAGCTGGCCAGTGACGTTTCTTTCGGGGCTCCTGCCTAGGTAATAATCCATGCTCTTCCCTGGCTGGCATGCCCATTCGTATGCCACAATAACTATGTTGTCCTGGTAATCTTTGAATCTATTAAAATTATTGGAGGAAGTCAAATGTACAAACATATTACTTTGTGAGCAGAAGTTAGTAGATAGTACTTTATTTGTGACTTGGCTAATGATAAGAGAGCAATCATAATGAGGCATTATAAAGTTGTGTTACTGTAGGTCTGAAAAAACCATAGTAGGATAATAAAGTATCATTCAATGAATTTTTTTTAATGCCAAATTTTAAGATATTTTTTAATGTTCATTGGGTTTGAAAGTGAAAGTAAAGTTTAGCTGGGTAGTTGAAATAACTCCAAAATGTTCACCAAAATATCACTGCCCTCCTCAAAATTTCAAGCACCCTTTACAGATTCGTCCCTGGGCCCTGTCCTGTAAATACTGTATCTATCTATAACATAATGAAAGCAGGATTCAAGAATTCAAGATTCAAGAAACTGTTAAGAACACTGGATGCAAAATATGAGTTGCCTGACCACAAATACAGTACGTGGTATTTTTAATACCCGTATGCATCGCACAGACAGAAAATTAATGTATGTGATTGCAAATACATAATTTGGAACCACTACAAATGATGTAATCATACAACATAGATGTATAATATACATATGTACATATACTGTATTATGATCTGAGTTTAACACAGTAATGAATCAGGAGCTTTATCTTTTATCTTTATCTTATCCTTATATCAAACAGTCAAACAGAAACAGAGTGAGCACCATGTTTACTGACAGGAAGACACAGATGACATCAAGGCAGGTAAGATGTTGAATGCAGTTCCTACAATGGAAATAAAAATGTAAGTAGAGAAAGTATAAAACAAATATAGATAAAAAAAAAACATGTTATTTGAGATGTTTCTTTGAGGCAAAGCTATTCATTGTTTGCTGATGTCTTATATTACATTTGTCTGCAAAAAAAAAAATTTTTCACTCCTATCAAAATTGTAGGTTTCTTTATAGATTTGGAGATGCTAAATCTAAAAAATAAACATTTTAAACAATAACTTTCTCTCTTCTGGACATTAAAAATGCATCTTTCAAACCTTCTGAATATGAGCTTATAAATTGTTGGCTATCTTAAAGGAAAAAGAGAGGAAACAATGCTGATTGAGAGCAAGAAATGTTTAGGTAATACTTGATTTTGTGTTGTTTTTCCTCCTTAACTAACATTGAGAAAACAGAAGACTGCCATTTTCTAGCTCAAAAATACTTCAGATAATATTTTGAGCAAGAAAATTCCTTAAGACACAAAACAAATGCAAATTATTTTTTAAAAATTCAACATTTGTTTTCAAAATAGTACTTTTCACTGAGTCCGATATCTCATGGAGACAGTTTGTAGTAGAGAAATTCCAATTGCAGAAATGGATTCAGCACACTTAAACCTATAGAGTTACAGCACACTGATTTTTATTGCTCAGGTGGATTTTGGTGCAGATCATTGAAAATATTGTGAGAAAATACTTTCAGGTTTTGGACTTTGTATAGAGAACATTTACATACATGCCAGTCTGGTGCTGATCTTCAATGTTTGGAAACATATCAACATATCGAATATCACATTATGAGTCAAAATAACAGCAATATTATTTTACGTCCATATCTCCCAGCTCTAATTGATACCTCCTTCTAATGTTCGCCAGTTTTATCCCTCGCCCACCATAGTGCTTCTTTCCTTAGATTCTTCGGTGCCCCTTGAATACTCTTTAGTGGGCAGACTTCTTTTAAGATGTCCACATCTTATAAAACCATATATCTGTTTTTGACCCTTAAATAACTGCATATTTCTCATCCATAACTCCTCATGTCTCCTTTTTTAACTACTGTACATTTTCCATACATTATCATGCACGTTTAATCCACTTTTAAGGTGAAATGTCTACTATGTGCTACCCATTTTTAGAATATATTTAATGCAGCCTCTTTCAAAATTTAAATGTCAGAAGCCAGACCTCCTCAACAGACAAGGGGCCTCATTTATAACACCGTGGGTAGTATTCTCACTAAAACATAGCATATGGACAAAAATAGAAATGTGTGTACACACAAAAAATTCAGATGCATAAAACTGTGCGTACGCAAAGCTCCATGCATTTTCCATTTATAAATCCCAATCAGTGTGAATTTTAAAGCACATGTACTTGCCTACAGCCCCACCCCAACTCCTCCCAGAATTATGCCTATTTGAATATGCAAATCAGTATAAATAGCCCCTTCCATTCGGTGTTTTGTTAAAAGACAATGGCAATAGCACATGTAAAAAAGAAATATGAAATGGTGGTCCTGCTCAGTGAAATGGAGGCAAAGAAAAATGAACTGTTTGGTGGATTAAGCAGTGATATAAGCAACAAAAGGAGTGGCACAAAGTGGCGGAGGCATTCAAAAGTTCTAGTTCAGAGTCGCACAGTACCCACAATAAAAAAGAAAAAGTCACATATCAAAGTTGTCGTGAAAAGGCAATTCACAGCCCACCATCTAAAAAAAAGGTCTATGTCGAGATTCCACTTTAATCTTGTAGTTTATTTTGTCATTAAAGTAGAACAATATAAACTTCCTCTTAAAATCGATGTTTAGTTTACTAGAGTTTCTCATACCCCATCCTAACTAAAGTAGCATGTTAAAGGCTTTGTATTCTAAGTGTTCCCTGACCCAGTGATTAATCGCTACGTGCTTCTTAAACGGATTTTCTCTTAAGCCGACAGGAGCGCACAAGCAGTGACCGCCGCACATAATACGTTAACTTCATTATATTACAGCTCTCTGAACATTTTAGAATACTAAGATGTATACTTGATATTGTTTTCATGATGAAATGCATTAAAGCTTGTATTAAACATGTGGGGGCATGGTGGCACAGTGGTAGTGATGAACTGGCACCCTGTCCAGGGATCCTTGCGCACGATGGATGGAATAACTTATTGCAGCAATACTGTTGAACATACCAACCCCCAACTCCTCTCCTTCCATTTTCTTTCTTGACATAACTATTTGAGGATCTGAAATAAATATAAAACCAGCTGTAAGCTTAGAACACTGATTCTTCAAAACTTTTAAGGAATACTAAAAAATCTCCTTTATACCAGGACTGGGCACCAGCTCATTGCTACTGCTGCTCCACCGTGTCCCCACATGTTTAATTATTAACAGTATACATTATTTAAATGATGTTAACAATTTATCTATAAAATTTAATATACACACTTTAATGCATTTCATCACAAAAATGATATTAAGTATACATCCTAGTATTCTAACAGCACACAGCTCCAAGAGGAAGCGCTTGGAAATCTAACTCAGTTCAGATTCATCTGTAAATACATGCTCTCTTCTAATTCTTCTATTTGCAAAGTCTTCTAACAACACTAAAGCTGCTATGGTAGTTGGAATAGTTTGGCCATTATGTACACCATTATATTGTTACAGAATGATTACAATCAAGTGCCTTAAATTTTAGTGATGGGTGATACCGCTCATTTTCTTTTCAGTCCGATACTGGGTAATACTGAGGCCAGTACTGCCAATACCGATACCAATACTGATGCAGCCAGATTGTTGTCTTGTAAGAATGGTTAATCTTCTGTAAAAACGTATAGTATTTGTGGACATCAAATAGCCACATTTTAAAGACTTTGCATTAGTAGACTATTACGTATAGTGCCAAAGATCAGACTTCTTTGCTTGTGCATTAACAGAAATTAATACATGTGTTCATTTCTTGCGAACAATCTGTGGAACAACAAGCATTAGCTTTAAATTTTTTCTCGATTAAAACATGTAAAAATCTTGCGTTTTTTGGCTGAAAAAGTTACATTTTTATTTTTTACTGTAAAATGCGCGAAACACTAAAACTACGCAGTCAGAAGGGTAAAAAGTATAATAATGATGAAAATACTGAGTGAGCGTCACTTTCAGATTCATCAGACTAACCTTTGATTTCACTGTCCGTTTCAATTTCACTGACTGAAGACAGATTCACTTCGTCATCAATGCTGATAAGAGGCTCCATGACATAACTGCTCGTATCACTGTCAAGGCAGTGTAATACTTGGGCTGCTAAAAATGTTTTTAACAAGATACTATTATTACTAGGCACGCCTACAGGTGAAAGGAGAAGATGCGCCGATAACGTTGCCCAGGTAATGCTCGGGACTACTGCTTTTGGCATTCTTTTTACAGCCCGAGTGATACTCGGGTCTAATGCTAGGGAATGGGAAGTAATGGTAAAATCAAGTAAAAAAAAACAAAAACAAATTATATATATATATATATATATATATATATATATATATATATATATATATATATACTGTATATTGTCATGCTTGGGTCACAGATTTGCACAGAGACACAGGAGGTTGTAGAAAAGAAAGGAACTTTATTCAAAACACTGCAAACAAACATTTGTCTCTTTTCAAAAGTTTAAACGTGCTCTCTCCATGACAAGTCAGAGATGACAGTTTCCCCAGGAGGAGAGAATGTCTGAGAGAGAGATAAGGAGAAGCAAGCAATCAGTTTAACAAACAGAGAAGCCCGTGCAGGCTTTTTAAGAAGGCGGAGTACCGCGTGAGAGCCATATTACGCGACAGAGCCGGAATGTGGAGGAATGTGAAGGTAATCTGTCCATGTTTCTTAGGGGTTTTCCCAGGGGCATCTGTAACTTCTGAGGGTGCGATCAGCTTCGCAGCTCACAATATTATATATATATATATATATATATATATATATATATATATATATTGTAAAAGGGCGCTATATAGCACCCGACCCGGCACAGACTGACACAGAGGCACATGTAAAATCACAAGTCTTTTTATTTCTCTTCAGCCGTGGGGCACGCCTTCCCTGTGTCCCACAGGCCCAACACAGTCCCACCAGCACTTAAATAGCACAAACAGCACTTTTTCTCTCCACCTTGGCACCACCACTCCTCCCAGGCAACCTCATCCTCTTCCTCCCGATTCTGGCTAATTAGTGGTGGATGCTGGCCCTTTTTAAAGCCCGCCCGGAAGTGCTCCAGGTGCTTGATCACCTGTGGCTAATTGCACTTCCGGGCGGGGCTGTAGAGATGTCCATGTGGGCTCCGGGATCCATGCAGCACCCCCTGGCGGCCAACCCAGATCCCCACAGGGTTGTGGAGAACTCCATCTCCCATGAAACCCTGCAGGAAACTGAGGCACCATTGTCAGCCAGGGAGGCTGCCACCAAGCGTCCCGGGGGAGGTAGTGAGATGTCCATGGCTGCTCCGCCGGAACATATGTAGAAGGGGCATCCCGGCCGGGCATGGGACCTGGCCGCCCGACAAAATATATATATATATATATATATATATATATACTGTATATATATATATATATATATATATATATATATATATATACTGTATATATATATATATATATATATATATATATATATATATATTTTACAAAATGGAATTAATAAATATATTAAGTTTAAAAATGTGTTCTACACATGTCCATTCATCAAGATAAAAATGTAATATACTTCTCCCTAAAAACTGACATTGATTATTTTCTATTCAAACAATTACAACAACCTTACATCATATTAAAATACTAACGTATATGGGAGACTTCTTTAAGTGTAGACTGCAGCCAGAGTATCTGTGCAATCTTCTGTTCGCCTCCATTGTTAACTCCTCACGTTCGGAAACGTGACTGACTTTCATGTGTTTGTGGTGTTGCCGCAATGATGTATAGTCTTCTGACACACATCACATTTTGCTTCATTATTGTTCACTGAGTGGATACCAGTCTATCCTTATTAAATTTGTAAATGATACGCAGTGTCACAAACTTGACTCCGAGACATAGAAAGGTTTGGGGCAGCCACCCGTATAGTTTGGTATCCTGGCTGCAAAATCGAAAAAATGATATACAGCACTGATGTGCACAAAACTCAGTCCAAAACGTAACTGAGGGAATAGGGAAAAGGTGCCGGCTTTTGAAGGGAAAGACAGGAAGTGAGATCATATGGGTCGGGCTCATGAAGGTCTTCAGTCATTGGTTCAAGCCCAGATGTGACATCACAGGGGCCGGAGCCGGCAAGGTCTTTTTCAATAGGCTCGATCCCGGAAGTGACGTCAACAGAGCCAGGTGGAATCTCCGGTGCTTGGTCTACAGGAAAGGGAGAAAAAGAGTCAGTGCACTCTGCCACATCCCGGTGTGGCTCGGAACTGCCCTTACTCAAGCCCTTTAGCTGCCTCCCATGCGCACGTGTGTGACAGCAGTTAAGTTTGGTGTATTTGATAAAGCCTGCATCATGGATATGAATCTATAAAAGAAAGGGAGACCACATATAAACTATAGCACTTATTTGATGCTGGATGCAGCCATTTTGCAAAACTGAGTAGAAAAATGAGTACACATGAAGTGAGAGTGGAAACGGGTGTACGGAACATTTGTGTGCATACAAACCGTTTTGAAGGTCTCCAACCTTAAGAATGTGCACCATAACATCAGCAAAAGGAAAGAGCAGAAACAATAGGCTGAGCGCCTACAGTGCGTTATATTCATTTTGATTTAGCCTAATAGTAGTACAGTGACAGGTAATGTCTGAGATGTAGCAATACTATAATTAAAACATGTGTGAGTTTTTCAGTTTTTCATGATCATATGAATTTATTCATTCTGCTTAGTCCTGCAAAATCCTCAGAGGTAGAGTCTACCCTGGCAGCATTTAGCCAGAAACTGAAAGCATCCCAGGGTCATCCATTTCAGGGCACTTTCAGAAGTACTGGGCTAATGAACCTAACCAGCATACCTTTAGGTGAGAAACCCACACAGGCACAAGGAGAACATTAAAGATGCAAAGAGACAGTAACCAATTTAGGATTCAAACCCAGTCCATCGGAGCTGTTAAAAAGCAATAACCACTTTGCTGCCTACAATTAGCAGTACATCTGATTATACTGAGCCGTGGCCAATTGGCAAACTGGTTATGTGGCTATTGGAGCACCACTGTAAGACTTTTGGGGTAGGCAGCCTCTAGATTGTGGGAGTCCAAAACAAAACCAAAAAAGTCTCAGAGCCACTTTACTATGCAGGTTAGCAGTCAGAGTCAGTCTCACTGCCAGCCTTAGTGATAATGACCTACGTTGCAGTTGTGAGTTTTGTAATTTGGTAGTATTAATAAACACAAGTTAAAAAATAAAACCAGCAGAAGCTTGCAGATGGCATGTTTAGGACTGCTTGGCAATAAGAGCCCAGCTGTCTGAATACATCAGCAGCCATGCTGCTGGCTTTATAAATCACGCTGCTGGATTGTTTTTTGTGTGATAGGAATCTGTCAAAGGATAAAGGGCAAGACAAGGTGAGCGGATTGCTCCTCTGCATCTTTCTGATTGTCCAGCCCTGACAGCCTCCCAGAGCCAACTTAATGTCTTCGCTGCATGCAGCTGTGTCAGTGACGAGCAGAGCTCATTCACATCTGTCACACGGCACGTGTGTTGCTTTTGCAGGCATAGACACTGCTGAGGCCGTTGACAGCAACAGCCTGCTTGCTGAAAACAGTACAGTGTGTTGCCCATAGTGTGCTTCTACCCACCAGTTGCCCTCCAGACATTATGGGCTTGTACTGAGAAGAAAGGTTGGCTTTGTACTCTGAAAATTGAAAGTGCAGAACAGGTGCTTCCACATTCTTTATAACTGGCTTGAGTGAAAGTGCCCTGCAATAAATTAGTGTGCCATACAGGGATGAGTCCAGCCAGAATCCTAATCAGGCACCCCTGAAATTGATTAGATACCTAGATGAGTGAGTGTATTAGCAAGGATCAATGGTGCAGGCTAGGATTTCACTCCTGTTTCTTCAGTGTCTATTGCACTATAAAACTGACCATCACCAAGTCACTTAAAATTGATTTAACACTAGAATCCCTGAAGCCTACGAAAAAACTCGTAGATCTGGCCCACCTTAAATCCGTTCACACCTCTCCGCCAGCGTCTTTTGTTCTCTAAATGTGCTGATAAAAATAAACTCTTAAGTAACAGCGCAAGTACAGACGCAAACCAAGTGTAATCAAGAGTCCCCGGTTCGATTCCCACTCACTCCTATATTTGCCGTTTTCAGTAGTAAGCTGCTCTTTTTGTTAATATTATACAGTACACACATGCACTTGGTTTGTGTCTGTACTTTTGCTGTTACTTAGAGAGTCAGATGGGGGAGGGGTGATGTTAGAGCGCGTGAGCTTACTTAGTGCTGCAGGAACAAGGCACATGTTGATCTTTTTTTTCTTTCAGTACATGTGCCTTCCCTGTTTATTTATATATCTCTGCCTGTCTGTCTCTCTATTACGCAGTGCTCTGTCTGTCTGTGTGTTATGGATCTTAAAAATTACAGTTATAAGGACAGTTGTTCATGTTAATTGCAGTCTCAATTGTTAAAAAATATTTTAAAAGGAGCATCCGACATGAAAATATAACGATCTCATTAACTGACAGTGCATACCAATTTATAAATTTTATGTCCGTTTGAGATTAAAAAGAAAAAAAAAAGTAATACTTTATCCCCAGGGGGGAATCGAACTCAGGTCTGTGAGGCACGGCAAAGTTGTTGCACTCTGAGAAGCAAATCTTAGCACGCTACGCCACAGAAACTGTTGCATTATCCTTGAACCTTTTGTGAAAGTGTTTATTTGATCTTTGGAACTCAGGATTTACACATTGTATAGTTTATGCCTACATTTTGTAACATTTATTACTAAAATATGAAAAAGTTTCTGTTTTAACAATGTGTTTACACAGATTACTGTAGAAACGGAACACACATTAAATGCATGTGTTTCCAAATAATGATCTATTATTTCCACTCTAAAACTCCACTCCCAGATAATCAATCAAGGCATGAGCTGGGAGAAGTTCGTGCACGTTCTAAGTCGGTGGGGGGATGGAATAGCCGGCTGCTGGCAGCTTGTCTTTATCAGCACATTTAGATGACAAAAGACGCTGGCGGAGAGGTGTGAACGGATTTAAGAAGTGATTTAAGGTGGGACGGATGTACAAGTTTTTTCGTAGGCTCTGGTAATTCTAGTGTTAAATTCCTTCGCACCTCCTCATCAGTGTCTTTTGTTTTGCAAATGTGTTGATCAGCACTGGCAGCAGGCAGCCCGCTGTCCCTTCCCTCACCAAAGCAGCTTTAGTCGTTCACAAAGTTCTCCCAGCTCGTCTGTTTATCTGGGTGTGATGTGCCTTGAATTGTATAGGGTAAATAATGTATCATTATTTGGAATACATACATTTCATGTGTGTTCTGTGTCAGAGTGGTGGCTCTGAGGCTAGAGATCTGCACTGGCAATCGGAAGGTTGCCGGTTCGAATCCTGTAAATGCCAATAGGGACTCTGCTGTGTTGTGCCCTTGAGCAAGGCCCTTAACCTGCAATTGCTGGTAGTGAGAAAAGCGCTATATAAATGCAAAGAATTATTGACATTGATCTATGTAAATGTAGAATGATAGGCAAGGCAAGAAATGTTGAACACATAACTAGAACAGAAATTTTTTTCATGTTCTTCTAATAATTGGCCAAATGCTGACGTAAAGTGTATAATGTGTGAAGACTGAAGTCCAAATATCAAATAAACACTTTCACAAAAGACACAAATATAACAAAACAAGTGCTCATATTTTCAAGAATTTAACCAAAGTAAAAGCAATTGGGATAGGGTGCTACACACACACCCACATATACGTCTGCTTGGCTGGTGTATTGAGGTAAGAACAGCTGCCTTCAAGTTGAGAGGTGACGGGTTCGATCCCGGGGCTTTCATGCATTAACTGTTTTGAGCAGTGAGTGGCTATTTATGACTACTATTAAAGAATAAAAACATACATTTGATTTACTTGAGTCTGTAAGAGCTGGTGTAAATTTATGGCACTTGTAATTGTTGTTTCATTATTCACTTTTAATAATAATAATAATAATGTATTTTATTTATAGGCATCTTTCAAGGCACACAAGAACACCTTACAGAGCACATTAATAACAACAGTCACAAGATTAAATTAATAAAATAATTAATATTAATTAATAATAATAATTAATATTAATTAATAAAATGCTCTCAGTCATGTTCACACTCCCCCAGACCTGACAATGCTGTTTTCAAATAAAGGTGTGCTATAACAGAGGTGAACTGAGATGAGGATGAGGGTTCTACATCGGAGAAAGTGAACAGAAGCCCCTCCTGCAAGAAACGTCCAGTCACATATCAGAACAACGCAGCTGCACCAAACGTAAAGGTGAAAGATGGCACAGTTTGGATGCAGCAAGAGGTTGGGCGTCACCCTGCCAGTGAATCTGCTACAAGCTTGTCCTTCAGTGAAACAGCAGGGCTAACAGAGCTCACCAAGGTATCATGCAAAGTCCTGTTTCAGATTATGTTTTTTGAATATGTGGACATTACTGCATCATAGGGTACATTCTCATTCGCTCACACTGGACCCAATTTAATGTCACAAAATAACCTACCATGCATATCTTTGGGATTTGGAATAAATGGGGAATACTTGGCAGAACCCAAAAGGACACGGCAAACATTCAAAACAGTGACTGAGCTTGGGAACTGAACCAGAGTCCTCTGAGTTATGAAGCAGAGGCTGTTGTACCTCGTTTTCGATGAAAACAGTAGCAATCTATCCATCCATTTTCAAACTAGTGTGTAATGCACACATCAAAATCAAACCAAGTCAAGTGAGTTAACTAAAAAGAGCAAGTTGGCAAAATAAAATAAAATTTAAAAAATCAAACTACAAGTACTCAGTCTATACAGCGCCTAATGGAAGTCTATAAAGAGCTGGTTCAGACAACAGGTAAAGCTTCTTTGCACAAAGTGTTGTTAACATGTGGGACCAGGTGCAAATTCTAAAAATGCAGGGGTTACATCCAGACTGGTGCTCATGGCCCCCCTGTGTGTTTTTTCCTCCACTCAAACTGTTTTATTAGTAGCTGTTCTAGTAGGACATCTTTAGGCTAACCTATTTTGACATATCTAGATATCTTGCTGCTATTTATTATAGGGAACATGCAGGATCCACAGCCAGCTAGCTGATGGAACTCTTGGACATAACAAAAACCACATGTGAATGTCAGTTTGAGCTCTAGATGTTACTTGGGTTTCCAGTCTACCAATGAGGGCAGCTAATTTCAACTTGGCAAGATGAATGAGCAAAAGCACTCCCTAGTGGCTGGCAAGATGCCCTGCAGGAAACCGCAAGGACCCCATGGTTGTGGCAACAGTGCTGGCAGATGGTGTTGACAAAGGTTGCCACTCATTGATGGTTTCTCCCAGTTGGAGTGGGACTGGATCTGCAAACCTGTAAGTAAATGAAGTGCCAGTTAGCAGTGCTGGACTGGAAAGGCCCAGGCAAAAAATATAGAAGGTGTGGGCTTTCTTTAGAGCCAAGCTAAAATCAGTTAAATGTAGTGTAAATGATAAAATATTATTTTTACACATCAGCTTGAAGTGCAGGAGTTGCCAAGAGAGCATGAGCCCAATGTCAGGAACTCAAGCACACATTTCATATCTTTATTGACTGCAATTTTATTGGGCAGATTCTGGTTCAGTGACAATGTGAACAATATTTAAATGATGACAGGTTTCAAGAAGTAAAGAAAAGCACATAGCACTAACAAGCATCTATGCAGTCAAATGAGGAGATGATTATACTTTTGTAATCAATGCTATGTTTTCACAGGCAAAGCAGGTCAGAGGCATAGCTTGTTGATAAAGGCAAGGACATGGACATTGGACCTTCTGACACAGATCTCAGACACATTGTAGTGGAACAAGCAAGACCTCTGTCTTCTTGAGGTCACTCTAGGTTGAATATGCAGAGGCAATGCAAGCAACCTACTTTTGTCTCAGCACTAAGGAAACAAAATGAACACCACAAAGAAAAGATGGAAGGCACTTGCAGTAGTGGTGAACAGATATCCTGTAGCACTGATGGTCATGTCTGTCAAACTGATACTGTAGGTTTCATCTGTACGGTAGGGTTATAGGATACATTAACAGCTGACTGGTCTTGTAAGGTCTGAGTTGCAGTCAGAGGTCAAACACATGAAAAAGCAGGAGTCATCCTGAAAGAGAAACCACATAGCTGTTTTGAATGGGGTAAAAACTTCATCACTGGTCATGCTCTATTGAGGACATGCAGTTATTCCTGATAGTTATGGTGTGTGGGGCTGAAGAGAACATTGATTAACTAAATGTATTTTTTTCAGCTGATGCATTCTTCCAAAGCAGCTCACTGCTATTCACTCTGAACCTGCTCTTTTCAGGCAAGGTTGTGGAGCTATGACAAGGCAAGAAGAATCCTGGGATAGGATGAGATGTCAGTTCATAATGAGGTCCGCTAACTCACTATTAAATTTATAAAGCTTGTCTTTGGTCTACTCTTGTAAAAAGAAGTGACACAAAACGAACCCAAGATGAGTGAGAGTACAACATACAAACTAGAACACACACATGAACTCTCTCCATTAGTGCCACAGTGCCAGGGTTTACACATCTCTAGCTGCTGGCTGATCAGGCACATATGAATGGATGCCTTGGGGTGTGTCAGTAGGCCATTTATCCTCTTCAAAAAAAACACTTGAGGGGATTGCTTGACGTAGGATTTCTTTGCTTTAAATAAGTGTTTTGAATTTTTTTTATTTACATACAGTAACATTTTTTATTGAAACAAACTACTTTTTTTAATGTTTTTTTTGACCCATCCTTTTTTCTAATATGTTTTTCATTGTGACCTATTCTAGTAAAGTTAAAATTTTGCTATCTTGTTTCATTTGTTTATGTGACAATCGGTGATGCAACACGTGATAATGTAGATGTGGCATTATAAATATGACAACAGTCACAGCATGCCTAGGTGACTGAAAGTGGATCTGCATATTCTCAACACAGCTTATCTTCCAAGTAGACCCCTCTTTTGTTTTGACTTTGACCTCCCATTGTTTAACTGGTTTTGACCCTTGGCTTCCTCAGACCGCCTCTTTTGCCTACATATATAATCATGACCTAATCTTTCATTTCCTCATAAAAATGTCAACAATGCCCTAGTATAAAGTACATCTTTACATTTAAAAAAGGTGCAATTTCTTAAAATGGTGGCGCAGTGGTAGTGCTGCTGCTTTGCAGTAAGGAGACTGGAAGATTGTGGGTTCGCTTCCTGGTTCCTCCCTGTGTGGATAGCGCTTTGAGTACTGAGAAAAGCGCTTTATAAATGTAATGAATTATTATTATTATTATTAAAAATCTAAATAAACAGATAACTGCAAATGATAGACTATACATAACAAATAACGTACAAGTTAGAAGTTTATAAAAATAAACCATAAAAAAATACAGTAAGATATCTTAAAAATATAAGGCTCATGAATGGGATGGTGAGGTTGATGGTGAGCCCGAGCAAAACATCAGGGCAATTGTGTTTTAAGTGTGTTAGTGAATCTGATAATTTAATGACAACCTTTTTGAAGTAATGTACATTATAATGTTTCAGGCCCTTGTTTACCTTTGTTTTAAAATCAAAATTAGTCCAAACTCCAGAAGTTATGTTTGGCTTCAAAAGACTATCCATCTTCCTTGTTACTCCCTTTTATTCTTTGTTCCCAAGGTCACTAATGGTACAGCGTCTTTTTTCCCCCAAGGCGCTGTAACAGTGGCTAAGGGCAGACACAGTACACTTACTGCAGAGCGACATTATTCAAAGAGATTGATTTTCAGCACTTGGCCAGTCCAGGTGGCATTAGTGATGCCAGTAGTTTGTATAGTGTTGTTGATATATAATTTCCATGCTCATTTTTGAAGTTAAAATTTTCTGTTGCTTGATTACATTCTACCACAGCGTCATGCTCCGACTCATGGTTCTCCCCAGAAAAAAAAATGCATTAAGTCTGATTTTACATTAAAGTCATTGCTGTAAGACAGTTAACTGTCTACCAGCACAGACCTTGATTGCCTTACTGCTTCTTAATACTTGTGTCATGAGCTGTGTTAGAAGGTCAGCATGACTCTGCCTCATTAAATGACACTGGACTTGATTTTACAATTAGTTAAACAATCACATTCCCACCTCACCACATCTGCTGAGCTACACAGATGCTTGATGCTTCCCACCTTTCCATGTAACATAACGTCATGTTTTTCCAATTATAGTATTCATCATCACAATGTAGAGAGCCACAGACACATTGAGCAAGATAGCAAATAGTGTCATAGACTTTAGGGACCCTCACTACTTAATATGAATAAATTGTTAGAAAACTGGTAGTAAGAAAACAAAATTTAACTATGATAACAGGAACACCTTGAGTTTTACAATTATTGGTCCAAAACAGCAGCATCTGAAATCTCCCAGTTAATGGTATATTAGCAGAATTTTACAAACAGTAGCTGATATTTGTGTTACTGATCTGAACACAGGAGGGGTCAACTGCAATGAATTTCTTGAATCAGCCCAGAGCTGTGGACTAGTTAGCATGGTGTTTTCTGGAGATCACCTCCAGCTCTTTGTTCTGAAAGTTTTTGTTGCAACTGAACAAACTGAAGTTCAGCTGAACTTGCTCCTGTTTCCAGGCCTCGGCACTGTAGTAGAACTACAGTATATGTGACCGAATCAGAACCTATCAAGCAGTGTTTATGTTAATGTATTACGTGTAACTTTGTTTTGTGTTTATGTTTAACTTAATTTTATTCACAAATGAATTTTATTTTTTAAATTAGGAATTGCATTTAGCCTAAAATATACTTGATGAAGACAGGCAGTAACGAAGGAGATACTTAATTGCAAAACAAACGAACTGCAGCTAAAAGTTTAAAATATGTATTTGGTATATTGAACTAACCTCAGTGGCAGAATCTGCTACAGTTGGGCTTAGCTTGGAGCCCCAGTTCAGTCTTGGGCTGTCTGCTCCTCTTAATATACCTCTTTCATTTTGTTGCAGTTGACCTAAGCAGCCTTAGATAAGTTAATGATTAAAAATTTTTTTGTTCCTGGGGAAATTTTGGCTTTTTACAGAAGCTCTTTAAATAAATAATATAATATATATACATACACCCACTATGGTCTGAACACCTTTTAAAAAGAAAGAAAAAGAGGTGAGCTATTATGCAGACATATTGCCATTGGTGTAAAGAAGCCCTAGTAGCATTTCTTGACACACTTCTGAATAATTTATTGGCTAAAAGTACTCAGTGTTAGTGAGTTAGAGAGAGGATGTACAGCATTGTTCATAATATCACTCAACTTTTGTTTTAATTCTCTCCTTTGCTACTACGTCCAGGAGGTCCAGAGTATGTCCTATAACTAATCCAGCCTTTTAGTTGTTTTTTTCTTCTGTGGGCCTCTTTTGAGGTGATGTTACCAGTCCAACACACCACAGCATAGAAAATTTGCACTGGCAATCACAGAGGTGTAGAAGATGTGAAGGATGTCACTGGCCTTATTAAAGGAATGTAGTCTCCTAAGGAAAAAAGAGCCTGTCTTGCCATTTCATACATATTTCCTCTGTGTTCAGAGATCAGTTCAATCTGTCATTGATGTGGACCCCCAAGTACATGAAGGAGTGCACCACCTCTGCCTCCACTTCCATAGTGACCGGACATAGAGGCTGTGTGGTGTGATGAAAGACAATAACCAGTTCCTTGGTTTTGCTGATGTTAAGTTGCAGAAAGTCAAAGACAATTCTTTCTGCTCCCAGAAACAAAGTTCTCCTATACTCTGTCTCAACCCCCTTATCAACACACCCCTTAAGTACAGAATGATTGGAGACTTTCTTCAAGTGACATGACCTGGTGTTATATTTATAGTCAGATGTGTACAGAGTGAAGAGAAAATTAGACAGGACTGTGGTGCTCACATTCATATCAGAAACACAGTCTTTGAGTCTCACCGACTGTAGTCTGCCTGACAGGTAGTCCATTATCCAGGACACCATAAGTTCATCCACATGCATATTTCTGAGCTTGCCCCTTAACAGGGATGGCTGGATGGTGTTGATCGCACTAGAGAAATAAAAAATGTATAATCTTCACAGTTCTGCCAGCTTTGTCCAGGTGAGAATAAGCCTTGTGCAGCACATTGATAATTGCATTCTCCACTTCAGTCTTTGTCAGGTAGGCAAACCTCACTGGATCCAGGTGATCTTCCACAAGAGGCTTTGTACTCAGTCGTTAGTGGCGCTGTGCAAATTTTAAATAATCTTGCCCCAAAATGTCTAGGCTCCAATTGGTTGTGGGTGTGTGCGGTTGTGTTTAGCTCCACAGTTAATTGACATGCTGGTTGACTACACCGCACACACGTGCAGAGGCAGGCAGATCAGTCAGGTGTCTTGGTGGTGATTTATTGATTTTAAAATCCACAAGAACACATTTTTATGGATTATTTATTTATTGATAGTTTTGAGCACTGCATTTTTGGAACACTTTATTTTGAGTTGGTTTTTAATAAAAGCACTTGAGCACTTTGCTCCTTCCCCTTGTCTTATGTGGTGTCCTCATTTGTACAGCTCATCCCAGTCATGACTACCAATGGTTGGGCTCAAGAGGCTCCCAAATGAGAAGAGGGAACATGGAACCAAACCCGCACCATCACAGCTCGTCTGACTGAATATTAATCCATTAATCCAATGACTGTATTGGGATTATTCTCGTTTTAAATTTTGGATTTTATCTCACTGATCATCACTGTTTTTATGGATTATTTATTTATTGAACATTTACACTGCATTGTTTATTTGATTATTTTAATAAAAGCACCTGTTCACTTTTGCACCCACCCCTTGTCTGGATGCATTTGTCCTCATCTGCTTGGCTCATCTCAGTTTCTTGACTATTGATGATAGTGGCGGGTTCGAGTGGCTACCGAAGAAGAGTGGGAGCATGGAGCCAACCCCTAACCTCACAACATCTTTCATGTTATTCTGAGTTTGTTCTCTATTTTAGCTTTATAAGCCTCCTTTCCTTCACTCAGCTTTTTCTTTAACACTCACTGTGTTCTTCAGAGCCTTTTAATCACTGGCTTTGAATGCTGTCTTTTTTATTTAAGAAAACTCTTTAGCGTTTTAGTAATCCAGGACTCATTGTTTGAAAAGCAACATACTGTTTTTAAGGGTACCACAGTGTCAACATAAAAGTTAATGTAGTCTGTGATGTAGTCCTTCAATCTCATGTCCACGTGACTTCCACATCATTTCCCAGTCTGTCATTTGGAAGCAGTCATTCAAAGCCATTTCAGCCCCCAGGCTCCACTTCTTCACTATCCTGGTGGTAACAGGTTGCTGTCTAATAACTGGCAGGATGGCAGCCCCTATTTCTGATGCCTGGCAATCAGGATTGACTCTAGCTTTTTTGCTGCCATAGACAAAAGTGAAAATTTCATGTTCATACCACAGAGGCTTCAAGTCATTTGCTATATATATTATTGGAGATCATGGAGCGCCCCTTGGGGGTTTTGAATGAGTCACAAATCAAACAGCAGAATGGGATGGGAGTCCCGCTTTGAGAATCGGGAGATGGGGGCCATACTAAGACAGCACCTCTCAATGCCTATGGCTATGTCTATTACAGTTAACAAAATGCCACCTCAGGAAAACTTTGCTGCCCTAGGCAGCTGCTTTGCTTGCCTATATGGTAGAGCCGGCATTGCAGGTAATGGAGACCTGTAAAGCACCCTTAAGTTGAAAGTCTCCCTGCCAATAGTCTGCATTTCTAATTAGGGACCTAACTATCATATAGACAGGGCTCATTCTGAGAAGAGGAGGAAGAAAGGAGAGGAGATCAGCCTGCAACTTTGACAAAGAGCTAAAGCATTTACATAGACGCTTGTTTCAAGATTTTTCTGAAATATTCCTTTATAACATTATATGAACTGTGAGGGCGTCTTACCATGAACATAGCAAAGCACCACTCTGAAATTTTTGTTTTTTCTTGATGGCAGAGATTGTAAACTGAGACTATAGCCTGTGAGAGAGGCAGGAATGAGTGATCGGTGAAATTTTTGTTAAATCAAGCATAGTCGAGTGTGTAACTGGTAACTTAAAAAAAATACTTAAGCCCACCTAATTGTTCTTGTTGATATTCTTATTTTAAAACTGCAAACAGTATGTACTGCCATCCTTCTGTCTCAAATAAGAAGGCATCTGACTTCACCTGACAGAAGTGCATGAATGACATACGTAATGAAGTGTGACAAACACAGCAATCATCAACACAACAAAAACAAATATTAACTGATAAATATCATTAATTTTCACATAAGTAAAAAATAATAAATTTAACCCTGAGAAGATCCTGATGATCTGAAAGAACCCAAACAAGAAGGGAATGTGGCAGTGTTATTGACAGCATAACTTTCAGGTAGGCCTCTGTCTGTACTGTGTCACAAAAGGTCACCATAGTGGTCAAAGTCCACGCGCTGTAGTCCAAGACCAGTTGTTCTTTAAAAAGGAAGAGGGCTGCTTCTTCACACCACACGCCATCAACATGCAGTAGATGCACGGCCTTGGGGAATGGGGATATTACGATTGTGTAGTCTTTTAAGACCCCAGTTCTTCTGATGGACTCTTAGTTGTCTCTTTGACCAAACATTGTTTGAATTGTGGGGAGGACCTCTGTCTTTGACTTGCTGTGTGACCTTGAGCAAGCCATCTATCTGCTAGTATGTGGAATAAAAAAAAAAAATAAAATGTTACCATGAATCTGTGTTTGCAAATTGGCTGCGGATGGGCTCACTGTAGGAAGATAAAACTAAACGGTGTATCTTCCTGTTGTGTTCCTTGGGCTGCAAAAGCAAACACGTCACCTTCAGTCTTCCATTGAAAGGAAATATGGTACAGTTTGAAAAGACAGCGCACTGTAAATAGCTGAATTCTCCCCTGAACAACATAGTGATGAGGATTAGTGCTTGAAACCTTCAAAATATTTCTAATAAAAAAAAAAAATCAGATTTAGCTATGCTAGAAGAAATTTGACAATAACCTGTGTATGCAGTGTCCTACTTAAATGTCGTCATACATGGTGCGCAATACTCAGCCACATGCTATATGGATAAATCTATGTGGTTTAAACTTGCTCCAATTCTAAAGCTTCATTTTTTTGAATTTATAGGGATGTATTTTCATGAGAATGGCTACTGCTGACAAACAAACATTCTTACCTCTAACCATTTCCTTAAATAAATATCTGGATAGTCATGCTGTGCTAGGGTGTTGCCATCATCTGTTCATTCGAGAATGCTGACTTTCCGCAGTACTTAAAACTAAACTTTAAGCCTCAAACCTTTTTGCCTGGCATCTCAAGTCCACATTGTGTCTTGTGTTACTTGGTGTTCTTTGCGCGTATGTTGGTGCCAATGTACTGTTATCCTTGAAGAGTAACTGATTTGCACACATTTTTTTAACTTACAAAAAAGTATTGATCTCGATCAATTTGAAGCAATTCTACAGTCATCTTTCATTGGTCACACTTCCACTGATAAAGTGCCAGATGCTCCAGTAATGGAGTCAGAAGGCCATACCACCAGTTGTGGAGAGTGTTTGGTCAGACTGTGGGCAGTGATTGCCTTTGTCCTGCCCTTTCCAGTGCCTCCTCACTGGGTATCTCACTTATACCTGCCATCCAGTGCCATAAACCAGTTCTAAAGTCTCCAGCTTTGGCGTTTATTTCATAGATACATCATGCTTCACAAGAAAGGTTTAAATGTGCTTTTCATACGCTCTCTTTAAATGTTCTTTAAAATGTTGTTTGTTTTACATTTACGTTTTTTCCTTGTTCTTCATGTTACATCTTCGTGGCAAAACAGAATGACCTTCTTACTTGACCCATTTCCCCATCGCAGCATATGCCTAACTGCTCACCTTTGTTTCTCATTATTTTTGTCTTTTTGATGTTCATGTTGTAACGCCTGCGGTGGGTTGGCACCCTGCCTGGGATTGGTTCCTGCCTTGTGCCCTATGTTGGCTGGGATTGGCTCCAGCAGACCCCTGTGACCCTGTGTTCGGATTCAGCGGGTTGGAAAATGGATGGATGGATGTTGTAACGCTGGTCCTATTTCTTAATGAGTCCCTCCATTCACTGAAGCTTTTTTTCTGTTGCCATACGTAGCTAAACATTTTTCTGATGATGCAGACGCAAACTAAGAAAAATATTTGCCTGGCAGAGTTAACCGTGCTTCTTTTCCAGGTTTTTCCTCTTTGCTATGTGTTTTAGAGGGCAGCATATGCTGACAGAGAGTCCATTGTCGGCCAGTGTTAAAGTGAGACCCTGGTGCCCAGCATCATCCCTTGAGTTACAGGCAGATTTCTTTTCATTCGCAATTCAAATAAAGCGCACCCTACCGAGATAAGAAGAAAGGAGGAAGCAAGGTCACAGCTCAACTGGAGGATCAAGAGGGCAGATGCGTGGGTGGCCAGGATATGGAGGAATTGGCAAGGACTCAATGTGCAAGTGCCGCCTCTATCTTAAGACTCGACATGTTTGCTTCAGAGTGTACAGTCGTTTAGGTTAAACATATCCAGGGTGAGAGCGGACTCTTTCAGAACCTTACAAGGCATTCAGCTGCACTGTGATGTTGTACAAGTAGTAAAAAAGTTTTAAAATTCCAAGTGTGTGTAACAGAATGACAACAGAAATGCCATTGAGAAGCAAAGGAAAAGACATGTAGTTTGGACTAAAGAGACCATAAGACACAGAGGAAGTGAACTGAGTCAAGGGGCACTGCCAGGAAGCCCAAAACATCTGCACATGCCAATTATCTGGTTTGCTGTGCTTCTATAACGTGACATTTTGTAGCACATACTGCTAAAAGCTAATAGTGCACAGCAAAGAGGATGGCGTGCAGCTCTCCGAAGCCAAGGGGCCTGGAAGACGGTTGTATTATTGCTCCCTGGAAAGGCAGACCTTCCACAAACTGCTGTCTGCCATCCTGATGCCGAATTTTGTGCTGGGCCTTTAATGGGAAGTTGCCACATAAAATGAAAGGATGCCATGCCACACCAAAGAAAATGTCATACTTGCAAAACATGTCACAATGCTTTACACAAGGCCTAGGATAGTTAAATAAACTGGAGGTTCATGTTCAAATGATTTATTGCACACATTTGTTTTTATTTTATTCCTCGTATTTATTGTTGAAAGTCACTGGCATGCAGCTCCTGGTTTGATCCTGTATTGTGCCAGTGCTGCTTGATTTGTTTAAAGCCCCTCACCGCTCTGAATTAGTGGGAATTAAAAAAAAAATGAATCAGTGGGTGTATTTAATAGCAATTGATGGAGCAAAAGCATCTGAGGCTGCTCATTCAAAACCTCCAGCAAGATACATTGGGAAAGGACCGAGCAATCTTTGGTTCTTCTTCATACAAAATCATATTGATATTAGTTTTCTACTTGAAAACTACTTCAGTTATCTTAAAAAAAATAAGAATCTGCTTACAGTATATAGCACTCTTCATTGAGAATATTAATAGGCTGACATTTCGAGCAGCAGTAGGTTATGAGGGGTCACCTTGTGGACTATGTGAGTGACGGCCTGAGTGACGGATAAATCAAAAGCTGCAAGAACTACATGAGCGTCTAAGAAACAACCTCCCTCGAACAAACCCACTGCCCCAACCAAGTATGTCTTTCCTCAGAATGTGCACAGAACTTCAGATATACTTTCAGATATATAAAACCTCATGAATGGTTTTGGAGCTTGAAGTATGAGGTGTAAACTTAGTGCTTTGGCGGCTAATCGGAAATGTCTGCATTCAGAAGAAGAGCGTGACCTAGAGCAGGGGTGGGCAGATTCAGTCCTGGAGGGCCGCAGTGGTTGCAGGTTTTTGTTCCAACCCAGTTGCTTAATTAGAAACCAATCCTTGTCAATTATTTAATTTCATGGCTTGCTAGTGCTGTAACGCTGCCATGTCAGGTCATTCTCATATCCTAGATTTATTTTCCTTTCTAAGGATATCATCCAAATGATTTGAAGTCTAAAACAGACGAGTAATTCTCAGTGCTTCACTTTTTTCTCTTCACTTTCCTTCCAAGTATTTAATTAAACCAAATAGTGCATGATAAATACACACAGGTGTAAATGGTAACAAGCTAAATGGAGAAATGCTGGTCTCTTTTGTCATTTGCATGTTATTGCTAATTAGGAGCAATTAAAAACCAAGAATACAGCTGTTTAAGACTAAAATAAGCAATAAGGGTTCAAAATCTTAACGAGAGAGACAATTAAAGTGAAGCTGAAGTGTTACTTGAGCAATAAGGGCTTCTTATTAAGCAATTGGGTTGGAGCAAAAACCTGCAGCCACTGCGGCCCTCCAGGACTGAATCTGCCCACCCCTGACCTAGAGAGCTACGTAAGAACACTCCATCTTGGGAAACATCTCTCCTCTTTCAGAATGTGTAACAAAAAGAGGTGTTGAGCTAATTGATAGCACAACCATTTGGCAAGGAGGCAGACCCAAACACTTTTCAGTTTCTTTCTAAGTTATTACCAGATTATCCGAGGTTCTGTGCTAATGGTGCACTTCTCTTTTGTGTTTTGACTCGACTGGTGATTTTTGGCTACTTCTGCATTAACTGTAGTGCTCAGCTTTAAATAAAACAATCAAAAATCCCCCTTCATGGATGTCCTATTCAAGCAGTTCATTTTCCAGTAAAATGTCATTTGTTTGTGCTGTTAAAGAAAAAAGAAAAAACCCAACCCATTTCCCTTTGTCGAATCCTCGTCCTTATATTTCAAACTAATTGACAGGAATTCCAGAAAAAAGAACTTTTTTTTTTGTTCTCATAATTACTTATTATTATTGTTAGATCTTCTGAGCAATCAAGTCCTCTATTAAGTGCATGCCATTTATGCAGCCTTTTGCTTGACAGCACAATAAATTAGATAGAATTAGAAAAACAAAACCAGGCCTTTTCCCTGTATACCAGGCTCATTAATCATTTATAGTGGGTACAAATCATGTGCTTCTCCAAAACTACGTGTTTCTATAGTTAGAACGCTTGATTATCGGGGGATTTCAGATCTTCACAAATCAGCTAAAGTAAAAAGATTGCTACATGTATGAAGGGGTACACATAAATCAAAGATGGCCCCACTAAAAACTCTTAAGACTAGGATCTTGGATCAAACTGAGAAGTTGGTTCTCACACCATCTCTCCACATTTTCAGAATGCCTGTAACCAGGACTGATATCATTTCAGCCAATTCATTTTTTGTTTTATTACTATTTCATGTGGGAGGTGTTACAATTCAGCCACCCCATTCTGCTGGGGGTGCCTTCAGTCCTGAGTGAGTGTTAATGGTTCAGTTCTCACTTCTCAAGTCAGAGACCATTAACATTCTGATGGACTTGGTCTAAATATACATGAACTGCACTGGGCTCTGGCCCCTTGTAACTCTAATCAGTGAAATATAAGGCAAGAAGCAAGATTACTCTTCATGTTTCCTACACTAAATGATTAGCATACAAGGAAAAAGAAAAAAGCACACACACATCACACCACCACTGAGACAGAGATGCAAACCATCCAGGACTGACTCTTGCCCGGGTTCCAGTTCTTCTGAGATTCACTTTATCTTTCATGGCACTGAATTGAAAATTGTATGAATGCACACAGTATATGAGGTTAGAAAAAAAAAATAATAGTGCAGAAGCCTTCAGTGTTTTGACCATTGTTCATGATCCAGCAGTTTTAGTGGGCGATTTTACTATACACAAAAAAGTGGAACTGGACACCCTCAGAAAACAAGTTCAGGTTTTCCCAGTTGTAAAATGTAGAAAGCTCAGTTTTAATCGTAAATCTCATCCTCATGGTTTTGACGTTCTGTTCTTGCCGGTGAGTGGCAGACCACCACAGCCTATTCAGACGTAATGCAGGACATCAGGCTAACGCCGTGTGCACCGCACTAACACTCGCTTGTTACAGGCCACATTCCCTTAATATAATCTGGACTTTGCAGGCATGTTGAGGGATATGCAGACTACATGAAGACAATGACAAGCTTCCACTTGTGAAAAGGGAGCCCTTGTACAGGGCAGTGTGGGAAGTCAAGGGCCTCTGTTTAAACAATACCTCGCCATTGCTTCGGAGATCTGAAAGTGAAGTGTACTGGTTTGGAGACTGACTGGTGGCTTGCCAATACCCACTGAATTTCCTTTTAATCTCCAAAGGGAATTCACAGACTTGCTTGTTGAGGAGTCTTCAGCCATCAGAGTGGGCTCTTGTTTAGTCCTTCCTGTGTCCTTTTTATCTTTTTGTCCACCGTATTCCCCAGCAAAAATCTAAAATATTGTCAGAGTTGTGACCACCGGGGGCAACGATCTTAAAAAGACACTAAAAAGGGCAGAAAGTGAACTGAGCAACCTGTCCCAGGAGTCTTTATTTTCCTTAGCGATGAAAGATTTCCTGCTCCCGGACAATTCTTTATTGGCATGAACTGCACACTTGCCCAAGGATTTAAGGGACACCTGGGCAAGAGAAATTCAGTTCACTAGCTGGGGCAGAAATACCCGAAAAAAATACATATTAAGAATGAGTGACATCATTTCCAAGGGAGATGCTAGAACTGAAGAATAAGCCTAATCATCTGGAGGGACCCATGTTGTGTTTAAACTATTATAAAATGTAAGCTGAGAATTTTAGGGTCCAGAGTTGTGCTCATCTTATCCATGGGCTAGAGCTCAGTTTTTTTTTTAAAATGTTATTCACATCAAGTGTATGAAAAGTCTACTCTTTAGATCTCTCCGGAGACGTTTGATGGGTCCGGAGTCTGGCTGGGCCACTCAGGGACATTCCCAGATAAGACATGACCCTAAGCCACTTCTGTGTTATCTTTGTTTTGTGCTGTTGGAAGGTGAACCTTCGGCACAGTCCAAGGTCAGGAGCACGTGTTCCTTAAGGATGTCTCTGTAATTTGCTCCATTTAGCTTTCCCTCAGCTTCATTTAGCTTCCCAGTTTTTGGCACTGAAAAACAACTCCACAGCATGATGCTGCCCCTGACACACTTTACTGTTGTGATGGTATTGTACAGATGGTGAATGGCGCCTGGTCTCTTCCAGATGTGAGGCCAGTTTAATCTTAGTCTTGATTCTCACAGTCGAAGAATACTTTAGGTGACTTTTTTCTAACTCCAAGAGGGCCTTTATATGTTGTCTGGCCACTCTGCCATAAATCCCAGATTAGTTTAGCTTTATAGTGGTCATTGTTCTTCTGGAAGTTTCTCCTATCTTCACACAGGTTCTCTGGTGCTCAGCCAGAGTGACCAACAGGTTTTTTGGCATCTCTCTTACTGAGGCTCCTCTCCCATGATTGCTCAGTTTGGCTAGATGGCCAGCTCCAAGAAGAGTTGTGGCTGTTCCAAACATCTTCCATTTAAGAATTAAGGAGGCAACTGTGCTGTTGGGAACCCGCAACCCTAAACCCTAACCCTCAACACAATCCTGTCTGTAAGTTCTGAAGGCCAGCGTCAACTGTGGGACCTTCTATAGAGAGGTGTATGCTTTCCCTAGCCACGTCAAATCATTTGCATTGATCATAAGTGGACTCTAAAAAAGGTGTAGAAACACCTCAATAACGAGCCATAGAATGGAATGCACTTGAGCCAAATTTCACGTGACATAGCAAGGGGACTAATTTATGCAAAACAACATAACAAAATGTGTATGTTCTGAAAGCACTAAATACAGTATGTGTATATATAGCAGAATTATATTTTTCTTAAGTTTCTACATAGAAAACTGGTAGTACTTTAAAGAAAATAACACATGATGAATCATTAAATGTGCTCCCTACATACTGTAGTTGACTAATGAAACTGGAAAAAACTGTTTTTAAGCAATTGAATGTTTATTCCAGAGAACTATAAAAATAGAACAAACACATCCAAAAATGTACAGTATATGCTTCAATAAAATAAATCAATTGGCATTTTAAGAAAAGTAAGGTTTGGATGGGGGTTTGCCAGCAATGAAAGACAGTAGCTGTTGTATTGCCAGTGAAATTCTTTCTTGCACGTCTGACCAGCATTCTACATTTAACCACACTCTGGCACCTCGATGGCCAACAGAGTGTTCAAATACATCTTACCTGATGTGCTCCTTACCACTTGCTCAGTTCTGCTCCCAGTTCCTGAAGTATCCGCCACTCAGCCAGTATGGTCTCCCCCCATCCTGCCTCCTTCTTGGCGACTCACTTTTTGGGAGATCAGCATTAGCTTTAACATTATTTGCTGTTTTTCAGTTAAATGAACATAGCAGTCCCTGTAGGCTCTGACTGGAAACATGAATTGACATGCAAATTGAAGCAGTCTTATTACAAGGACAGCAAATTCACTTTCTCCATCTTAAATGCTTACAGATTTGGCCAAGGGCATGTTGGAATTGTGCCCAATTTTAAGATGACTGAAATAAATGGAAGAAAAACAAACTAATGCAGAGCCAATTCACTACAAATACACTGAATAGTGTGTGATCTTTAGGTGTGAACATCAAAGCACTATAGTTTTAAACCATCAATAAATTATCGTACATATCAGACAGAGGACACAAAGGCTTATTCTGTCTGGGGGCAGCTTGAAAAAAAATGAAATGATGCCAAGTTTAGCCAACGTCAGTAAGAAATGTCTTCATAATTAAAACAGAAGCAGTAAATTGGAAAAAAGGCTGAAACCTTCTGAAGTTTATACTCCTTCCCCCCATCATTTTAAAGATACCGCTAATCCAAATAATAACCGTCTTTGAGGTGAAGTGTGTGGGCGAGGTGCAACAAGTGGGTAACGACAGTGGCTAGCAAAGCTCCATTAGTAAGCACCTCAGGCAAATCCAAGGACTAGAATTTGTCCCCTTGGTGCACTTGCCCTCCTCGTGGCTGCTGACGGAGCCTTTTGGTTACCAAGCGTCTTCTCAGTAGTTCTATTGATCCACTGATAAAATCTTATAAACCTTGTAACTATAATAAAGAGAAATCTGATCTTTTTAAGTTAAAAATCACTGGGCAGGTATTCTTGAGGGAAAAATAAAACTGCAGGCATTCTTTGGAAAAATGTGTTCACAGCATGAGGCCTCTGGTGATGAATAAGATTTCATCTTCCTTTGTAAAGAGTGCTCTTCCTGCCTGCTAGTACCTCCAGAAAGAGCGACCACGTCCCCAACACATCAGACACATACAAACACACACTGTGGGGTGACGGGGGGCCATTCTGAGAGGACAACAGAAAGTACTCGAGAGGCCTGCTCTACAAAAGCACAAGTAATACGAGTGCTCGACGAACACAAAGTGCAGCAAATAAAGACGGACAGATGTGCAAATTTGACGAGTAAACGGAATGCATAGACAGAGCAAGAAAACAGCATTTAGTCAATTAAAGAGATTGCTCAATTAAATCTGGGCCTTTGCAGTCTGCGCACGCCTTAAAGTGATTCCTGTATTGCTTGCAGAAAAAAAAAATGAAACAAAATTGCTTTACGAGAGTGCAGGTTAGATTGGCCTCCTAATATATTTGGCCAGCGTTTCACTTTTTATACTGATTAATTAAAACAGAAGCCATACCCACCACGTAAATTGTAATTATTCTTATGCTACATTATAAACCCCAGTGATTGCAGGTACCTTTTCTTTATTGCATAAATAAAGCAATTTGTAGCAGCGCCTATAATCAGGCTCATATTAGCGGTGTACTGGATGCCAGCTGAATCTTTTTGTGCCTAATGAAACAAGATGATATTAATGACCGAAAGAAATCCAATTAATGCTGCCCCCAATAAGAGCTTCTTTAGCAAAACAAGTAAACAGTCATGTGGGCTTCCCTTTTACTGCACAAATGACGATGGCGACGACAAATGAGATTGTTTTCCATGCAGTCTGTTTATTTTTTTGATCCAAAAAATTGACAATAATTAAGATACAGACATTAGGGAGGAGGTGGGGACATATTTAAGAATGGGCAGAGGGCGGGTGGTGCCAGTTTACCTCTTCTCTTGTCTGATTTTCTTCTAATTATTGCATTTTGTGAATAGATTATTACACTTGTAGTGCCGGAGAGAATATACGATTATTAAAATTAACTGTGAAAATTCCCTCTGTGTGGTTTAATCCAATTCTACAACCTACCGCAACATACATTTATTGGAATCCAGCTGGGGAGAAGTTTCAATTTGCGAGATGAATCTGCTTACCGCAATTACATGTTCAATCACATGGAGATAATGAAACAAAAAAGTTACTTTGGATGTTAATGGCATGCAACATTTAGCTCCGCTGAAGCACTAACAATTGTGGCAGGATTACTTGCAGAAAAGAAGAGCAAAAAATAATGAACAGAAAACATTACCAAGAGGGAATTTGTAGCAACAGTTACAGTAAATGCCTATCTTTTATGTGTATATAGAAACCACATATGCATTTTTCAATAGCCGGCGTATATACAACCAGCATAGTCTACAATACTTTGGTGTGCGAGTGTGTCTGTGCAAAAAGGATACTTGCAGAATAAATACACTAAACTCCAATATAAAATTTAAATGCTGTTACTAATAAGAAAAAAATACATATCAACAGTGTTGTAAAATGAATTTAAGCACGTTACAAGTCCATAAAAGGACGTCAGGCCATCAGAGAACAGCCCACTATTTTCCTGCTTGCATATTGCAATGTGCTTTTCTACAGTAACAAACCTCGCATACCCCCAACCTTTAAATTAACACTTGGTTTACAAGTGGTGGTCCCTGTGGCTAAAAGAAGACTTAAAATTTCAGGACATGCTTCTAAACTCTTAACAAGTTACCTGAGCAGAAATGAAAATATCTGGCAGGCTAACAGGTTGTGCCGGTGTTCAAATGTCTCTCAAGTTTTGAGGTGTTATTAGCATCTACTCCCACCAACACAAAGAAAACAAAAACTCTGACCACCGCAATAAGACTTGCAGTGATGTGGTGCCATCTCGACCCTGAGAACAATACAGCACACCAAATCATAACGTACCCTATTAATTTCTCTTCAGCTCCTAGCCTTTAAATGTTATTGAACAAAATGTCAGAAGCTGAAAAAGGTTAAGGATCTTCAAATAAAGGTTAATTGTGAGTCGGTATGTGATATAACATTTCGGCTTGTTAGAGAAATCACTGTGTAATGATGCTGTGTGTTTAAAAAATTGCAAGAGCTTGGGCTCCTGATCTGTTTTGGTTTCCGTTGTCTATAAGGCGCGCAGCCTGGCTAGGAGGGCTTCCACGTCGCTCTCGCCTTTTGCTGGACAGCCGGCCAGCTCGCTCTCCTTGTCCCGGTTGCTTGGACCTGCGTGCGGCTCTCGCTTTCCAGACACCTTGCTCCGTGTGGTGGATGAATGAGGCTCTGTTTCATAATTAAGCTCCTTGGCGACTGGTGCTCTTGTCGAGTTAAAATTGATATTCTGCCGAGAACGTGACCTTTCCAAAGGTGCCTTCAGGTTTTCTGCAATTGGAAAGAAAGAGGAAAAAAAAAAAAGAAAGAAAAGGAGAGACAGTCAGCTTAGTGGTGGGGAGCTGAGAATTCTTTTATCAAGTACATAACAAGGGGAGGCGAGTTGCTTTGAGCCTGGGTCACTTAAAGCAGAGCTATCATTAGACCAAAAGAGGTGGACGGGCAGGTACAAAAAAAACTCAGAAATACAAAAGGGTGTCAATCATAAGGAACGCAAACAGGACAGAGAGACAGCTAAAATAATTAAATGGAAACATAACAAGAACCCAAAAGTGGCCTGTTTTGAAGTCAGACTTCTTCTGAGCAAATTCTGCCTCAGGGAAAAAAGGTAGCCATGTATCTTTAATGGACTGATTTACATTTCATATTTGCATGTTAAGCGAGACAAGAGGGATGGGCGCTTAGTGTTGCAGACAGTCGTACATCTTCACCTTGGTTAGTCTAGGAGGAATTGTGAACAACACAGATGACATGTGCCACTGTTTAATTTTAAAAGAAAATCTATTTTCTTTCTGCCCTGATCCATTTCCTTCCATTAGTTCAGTAATCAGTGACAGTGTTCTTGCTCTATCCCACACAGTGAATTGTCATTAAATGGCCCAGGCGCACATCAGTCGTATTTGTTTCTCTCTCTTTTACAAGGCTCAGTGACATTGGATGTTCGTTAAGAAACAAATCCCATTCTCCCCTTTATTTTTTTTTCTTTTTTAAACAAAAGGAAACTCCATATTCATGTAACCTTGAGCAGGGCTTGAAAAACAGCGCTGACAAACTTGACGTGACATTTAAAGTTTTTCAGTTATTCTGTAAAAGATGTTCTATCATCCCATCAGTAATGACTTTGGAGAAGAAGCAGTCGCACATGACAATGTGTTTTATGGGCAAGCTGAAAATTCTGACCAAAAAACAGCTTGTACATTAAAAGGCAGCTGCAAGAGATATTTACTGCAGTGTCATTTCTTGACCAGGGGCCTGCAGTGATGGATGAGTATTTTACACAGTCCCTTGGACAATCTCAACAAATCTCCAGGAATAATCCCCTTGAGGTCAACTGGAAGAAAGGCACGGACCTACTACTGCACCGGCCATATTAAACTGAAGCCACATCCTTAAAGTTTGGGGGGGTGTTCTGTTCATGACAAATCAATTGCCCCACCAAGGCCCATAAAACTTTGCCCACTACATGTTAGTGTGAGTGTAAGTATACTCTGTTCAGAGCAGGTTAATCTTCCTTAAAAGAGCATATTCATTTCTCACTGTGACAAGACAATGTGCTTTAAAGTTGAAACTTTCTTTGATTTCATTAGCAGTGAAAGCATAATGACTAAGCGCTCTTTGCCGCGATTCACTTTAATTAGAGTTCATCTCACCACATCTCCTACATTGGCCACTGTGGTCTCATTAACCTGTCTCAGCTTTGTTGTCGGGCTGATTATGGACCTCCATTGTGTTTTTCTGGCTGCTTTTCTCCTTCTGTCACTACTGATGCCCTTAGCTGGCTTGCCCGAGGCAATGCTCATTAGTTCTGTCTGCTTTGTGGCAATCTAAGTACTGCAGCTGATTGCCTCTTACGCTGGGGTGCATGAGGTTGATGCAATGGGCACCAAAAGTTTGTTTTCTTCTCCCTAAATGTTGTGCTGAGTACTAATTCTGCACATTAACAGCAGGATCCAAAACATAACAGTACACCTGAAAACGTGCTAGGGTTGGTGAAAGGCTTCAAAGAAGAACTCTGGTAGTAAAATGGTTTTCATGCCAAGCAAAATCACCACTGGTGACTTTCCTCATTAGACCTTCCTCCATTTACTATACAACTGGACTTACTGTGACTGCCATTAGATCACAAACATGCGTTCTCACTTCATTAAACTCATAGCAAATTTTGAAATATTTATAAAAACAGTGAGCAGTTAACCAGGGCTTTGGGAAAAGGAGGTAGAGAAATCCAATTCTTGAATAAAATAATGTGTGTAAAATAAGGTAGAAATTATATTTAAAGCTACCTTTTTCATAAACGGTACATGAACTATGTAAGAACATATTTATCACTCTGCAGATGTCTTTCATTAAAGAGTGTAGTGGTGGCTCCGAGGCTAGGGATCTGCGCCGGCTATTGGAAGGTTGCCAGTTCGAGCGCCAGAAGTGCCTCTACTCTGCTGGGCCCTTAATCCCGGGTATGACGTTAATCTGCATCCAGCCTGCAAGCAGGTCCTCCAATTTACTGGGAAAACCTGGGAGTTGGGGGAAGGACTGGCACTCTGGGCACCGTAAAAAAAAAAAACTCACACCGCACTCGGGTCCCAATCCAGGTGGTCCGTCACGTGGTGGGTGTAGCAGCATGCCATCAGTGCATGCTCCCAACCTCTCTCCTTTCATTAACACTAAATATTCAGTAACGCAACTTGCCTAATGTCTACGTCACCCTCTGGAGTGTAGACTGGGGCTGCCTCTTCAGAGCCCCCTAAAGACGGGCTGTTTCCATTTTTTTGTTACTACAAATAAGCAAACTAAATCTGTCCTTATTTTTGAGTTACTGTTTGTCACTCGGCATGGTGCCCTGCTTGGATGTTGCCCTTATGGTGTTTGCTTGTGCTGCCTGTGTCACTGTGGGATTACGTACAGGTTTGGTTAACTGGTAACTTTAATACAGTATGTGTGTGTGTGTGTGAGTGAGTGGGCCCCACAATGGACTGGTGCCCTGCCCTGGGCCGTTTCCTGCCTTGCCCCCTGCTGTTATTCGTGTAGCCTGTAATGCCCTCCTATGCTGAAATGGATTAAGGAGAAGGTTATGTTGCGTTTGCAGAGGTTACCAGCCCCTTCATCAGCATTACGCTGGGCCGTTGGTGACCACCTTTCTGCGACGTTACTGCAGGAAAAATGAGCTGGTAGCTGCTGGGGTGACATTTCAAATTCACAAGGACTCGTTTGGTGTTTTATAAAGTACAGTGACTCCGCTTTCTAGTCTTGTTTTATTTTTTATTCTAAATAAAAAAGAGATGCAGATGTATAAATGTAACTCAGCCTTAATGATATGTTTTCTTTGTAATAAATTACAAAGCATATTAGCAGTAAGATATGATCAAAATTCCAAATTTTTCGGCAAAAAGGCAGAAATCATTTGCAAATTACACCAAATGACTGCTTTAAAATGCAAATGATGGAGGCGATGGCGCGCACACCTGAACTTAGGTACAAAAGAGAAGAATTCTAATGCGAACTACAGTGTGTGATATTTACATGTTAGAGGGATACTCTTTTAAAAAGTGCATTGTAAAAAATATCAATTATAAATAAACAGATGCTGAATGTGTAGTATATTTCATCAGCCTCCTTACATGCCTCCTGCATGGTATGCTTTTGTTTTTTGAGGTGTGAGAGATCAGCATTTTACACACACATATGTCAACTATTCAAAAATAATTCAAATTTATTTAAAAAAAAAAAAGGTCTTATTCAAAGGCAAAAGCAGACATTTGGTTGTAAAAGAACAGCTGTTTGTTGTGTTTGTGCTCTCATTACTCCAGATGCGATATGCAGAGCTACAGTATTTCAAAGATCTGATTTTGCACTTCACTGCCATGATCAGGTTTTTTGGAATTTGAATTTATTATCTTTATTAGTAAAACGTAAAGCCAGACCCCTTCAGAATGTGGCTTTCTTTTCTTTTTTCTATCCCACTGCTCTACACTTTGGTCCACAAGTATACTTGAAGCAGTTTTTCCAAACACTTTCATGGTGATTTAAAAGTATCTAATTCTGTCCTGTTTACTCTTAAACCTGAGAACCTCAACTGCTGAATGAGGTGTGAGTGGAAATATTTTAGACAGATTGTACAGACCCTGCCTTGATACCTCGACAATCCTGCTTTTCCAGGCAAGTCCAATGGTGCCTGACTGCTTTTTTTTGTGAATGCCAGGATATAAACGGCACCTAGCCGCTGTCACCTCCAAAATAATAAAACAAGTCTGCCTTCGACCTGCCGGCCTCCCACTGCTTTTTTTTTTTGTTTAACTTCTTTCACTATTCCTTACTGACCCGGATTCCTCCTGATCCCTGTCAGAACAGCAAGCCATAAAAGCAGCCACGAAAATGAGATTAAATCCTTGCGAGCCACAGGTGTTAGTGAGGTGTTTTGCTACGTCATCCATTTTATTTGTAGCTTTTTCTTTTTTTCTTTCCTCATCGTGTATCTATAAATCATGAAGCCCTTATGACAATGCTGCATGGTTCCTGTTTGTAGCACTCAGCTGCTACAAGGACGGCTGAGAGGAATGGGCCTGGGGCACGTCCGCTGGTTCTATTCAATAAGGGCGCACACAAAAAGGCGACCTTCAAAAGGGCGACCTCAATTGGGTGCGGAGAATAAAAGCGCACATAAATAAAAGCGATCTTCAAAAGGGCGACCTCAATTGAGCGCCGAATAAAGGCGCGCGTAAATAAAGGAACGCTTCAAAAGGATGACCTTCGGAGCGAATTAAATTAATTGTCCTTGATTATGCTAATAGACCGCATCTCGAATATCTACGTGGCATTGCACATAATCTACAGCTTCAAGTGTAACTTGCTTTCACCTTTTTATACATTC
Organism: Erpetoichthys calabaricus; assembly: GCF_900747795.2. NCBI lineage: Eukaryota > Metazoa > Chordata > Cladistia > Polypteriformes > Polypteridae > Erpetoichthys > Erpetoichthys calabaricus. The sequence goes on along the minus strand of NC_041397.2, from coordinate 99,540,874 downwards.
AGTCATTGCCTTAATCTAATTTTCTGTAATTTTGAAAACAAAGAACTATAGAGAGCTTTAGAAGTAGTTCGTTAGAAGTTCATGCATTAATTAATTGGATGTTTTAATATTCTTGCTTTCACCTTTTTATACGTTCAATCATTGCCTTTATCTAATAAATTTTCTGTAATAATTTTGTTGCGTTTGCCTTTATTCGCTGCGCCCAATTGACGTCACCCTTTTGAAGCACTCCTTTATTTATGCGCGCAGTTATTCGGCGCTCAATTGAGGTCGTCCTTTTGAAGCTCGCCTTTATTTACGCGCGCCTTTATTCGGCGCTCAATTGAGGTCGCCCTTTTGAAGATCGCTTTTATTTATGTGCGCTTTTATTCGCCGCGCCCAATTGAGGTCGCCCTTTTGAAGGTTGCCTTTATGTGCGCGCCCTTACTGACGGATACCACGTCCGCTGAAAGAGCTAAGAGGGACAGAATGAGGTTAGTGCTTCCATGCCCAACAGGCTGAGTGGTTTAAGGGCTTGGGTGCCAGTTGTCAAATACTCTGACTGAAGACAAGATGGTGCCGCCATCTTTTATAGGGTGCAGCTGTTCTGGATTTTGAAGACCCTTTAAATTAAATTTGTATATTTAAATGACAGTTGTCCAAGTGCTGCTAGGAATTTGCTTTACTGTTGGGGTTTGTTCTTGCTGTGCCCACTGTGGTGGTTTTACCATAATAAACATTTATAAAAAAAGAATGTACAAAAGTTCCTGTAACGCCTAGAATCATTAACCTAAGTTTGAATGTACAGTAGACCCCTGCGAAGTTGCGGTTCAGAGTTCGCGGCCTCAGTCATTTGCGGATTTTTCCTTAGAACCTAACTAATAACTGTTAGTGGAAACTGCAAATATCCTCCACAATTTTTATGGCTTTTTTTCGTGGCAATACTGTACTGTAGAGAGAACAGGAAGCAACTGTAGAGAAAACCACGACTTGGGATGGTGAAAGTAGCCAATAGAATTTGAAACTACAACTCCCAGCAGTCCCTGCAGTGGCTCTGATTGGTCTTCTGCTGAGGGTGCTGGGGCTGTTGGGGTCAAAGGATGTCAGCGCGGCTTTTAAAAAGGGGGCCGGTGACCAAAAAAAAAAAAAACTATTTGTAATTTGTGTTAAAAGTTCCTGTCTGTCTGCCTTCTGTTGGGTTACCTGTACTTATTAATTTTGTCTTGGATCGTTTCGTGCGTCTGGATTGTCTGCCTGTGTACATGAGGACTCTAAATGGATTCATGGCCATCCTGCAAAGAAAGGAGCGCTCCTGAACCCGTCTTCACCATTTCAGGAACTACCGGTAGGACTATCTGTACATTCCCATTCAACTTGCGGATCTCTGGACTATCTATTTTCAACATTACATTTCATCCATTGCCGTTTTTCATGATTTACTGTGTGTGTTTTGTTTGTGCTTTGTTGTATTTAATGTGTAATCGCCGTAAGGGGAACAGGGGTGGTATCGTTGTTTTCTTATTTCATTTGTTTTCATTACATTCTTTATTTGCTGTTTGATTACCGGTTTGCTTTGTTTTTGTCTCTGTTTGTGAGTGTGTGCGGGTCAGGTCAAGGCTGGAATCTCCACCATAAAAATAAATAAATTACCATCTTCTCGATTGCGGCTTCTCCCGCGACGCTACGCTTACTTAAAAGCCTGAACCATACCTGTCCTTTTTGGCTGATTGCTTTGTTTCTCTCTCCTCCCCCAGACATTCTCCATGATGTTTGTCTATTGTTTAATCGTTAACTAACTGCATGCTGAGCACCTTTTACTTCTGAAAGAGACATGTTTGTTTGAAGTGTTTGAATAAAGTTCAGGTCTCTACAATCTCCTGTGTTTATGTGCAATTCTGTGACCCAAGCTACACTAAGACTAGCCTGCCAGCGTCAGCGCTTACCTCTGTGTGTTTGCTTGCAGCCAGTTTAAGTGCAGTTGGCTCAGTGATTTACATCCATGGCGTCAGTTGCACTTTGTACATATTGTTTCAGTAGTTTTTAAAATAGTTTTTACAGTTCATTAGCAGTGTGTAAAATGATCAGTGTTGCAGTAATTGTGATACTTTTTGCATGGAAAAAAAATGTGTTCCATTAAAATTTCACTTTTTCTTTGTTAATTGTGACGTTTACTTAAAGTGCAGCAAAAAAGTATTTGGTGTCCAGGGATGCATTAACCCCCAAGTATGTGGCAGTTTAACAGTTAAAGCCCCAAGATGAAGCCGAAACAAGCTGCACTGTCTAAGGCTTCTGGCAATGAAAACGCACTTGCATGACTTACAGTACATATAGCAACAACATCGGTATTTTACATTCTAGCACTGCGGGTGACATATCAGTACAGTATACAGGTTTACCTTTACATTCTTTATTTTTAGGTAATGTATTAAGCTGAGTTTGAAATTAAAGTGTTTTGGGGGCATATTTAGGGTTTAAACTATGAAAATAGGCATTTTTTTAACCACATCCAAAATTTGCGTTTTTTCATAATTCACAGGTGCTCTAGGAACGTAACCCCCGTGAATTTTGGGGGTGTACTGTATTCAAACATGTATTTTTAATTTGAACATGCAAACCTAATTGTTTGACTAATTTGACAGCCCTTGACAACACAGCCTCAAAATGGTTTGCTGCTTTACAGGGCACTCGGCAGGTTGGAGATGCATGTCAGCCTTTTCCCAGAGCACAGCCTTGTGCAGTTATTCCATTAGAATAAAGGGGTTGGTAGTGTCATCCACAGAACATTGTGAGACCAATTGATGTTCCAGACAGAAGTGACACTAGAGATACTAATAAACAGGGCCACGTGTTTTGTGAATGGTTAAGGGTGAGACATGGCTTGGGAAACTCTTCAGCACAGTATGTGCATCAAATAAGTTATCTGTCGGATTTTCTCCTTTTTTCAGGTGATGAATTCTGTACGAACTGTTATGGTCCATTTTCTGATAACCTCTCCACATTAACTTCTCCACAGATGTATTGTAGCTGTAGAACGTTTGCTGACATTATTATTTTAATAAACTATTTTACTTGCATGTCAGTTTTGACTGCACACGTACCTTTGTAGATTACACGGTTTGCATTTCACATACAGATCTAATCTTACTAAATACTGGCACATGGCATTGGATTTCAGGTAATATATATTGGTCAGTTGAAAATGCAGATTGTTTTTAGGGGAGAAAAAATTAAAAATAAGAAAATTAAAGATACTCCTTTATACCATATCTCAAGCTATGACACATCACTTCTATAATGAGCATACATTAAAAAACACCATTTGGTAATAGAGAAAGAAAATGTCGCAGTTTGTGGGTTTAATGAATGGATGCAGCAAACAATACAAAACTTCACAGAGGCAAAGCAGTAAGGAGGCTGGAGTTCAATATATGGAAAAAACAAAAATGTAAAAACTGGACAAAAATTCAAACTTCGTGGAGGAGGAGGCCACATACTCCACAGGTGAATACAGTAAAGCTCTTATAAAATGCACCGTAAACAGACATGACAAAAGCACATTTTTCATATTTATATTTGAAAATTAAATTGTATTGCAGTTTCTTTCCTTTCCTTGCTGGAAAATGAAAGTGATACGAGACAGGAAGAATAAAGAAACCCATGAGACATACCGTACTTGAGACACAAAATGAACAAAGTGAGTTTCTCTGAAGGACCTATTAGAAGTACTTAAGGAAGTGTACAGCAAAACACTTGAAACTATTGCCAATATCCCTTACACAAACATTTGTATAAGGAAGATCATTTCTTTTTCTGTTTGGTGCTACACATCTACAGCATCACATAACATGAAGGTTTTCCACAGGTTTTAAGTGACATTTCCTGTCATTGGTGTTTGCCATGGTTTTCAAATCTTTCTACACTTTACTAGTGGTCTTAGGTATAGTTTCCTCCATCTGTCCTGTAAGGTTTCATACATGATTAAGCCTTAAAAATAATTACATTCTGACCTAAGGAAGGTGCTGATGAATCAATTGCTCAACATTACCCTGTTAATTGTTGAATCAGGTGATGCGCAGGATCATCAATTTCCCTGTTCTACAGTACAGTAAAATCTTTGTTGGATGCAGTTTGGGCAATACGGGGCACTTGCGTCTGCCAGGCTCGATCACTGCTGAACTAATTTTACAGGCCTCACAGGTGACTTTATTATCCGCCAGCACATCATCACAAAGAATACGCTAGCAGTGGTAAACATTCATTTATTCACATTGCTCAATAATTCAAGGTTCTCTATTTTAATGTATTACTATAAGCTGGAGATTTCATTAATAATTTAAAGACAATGAAATGAAAGCATTCAATGGGAGGAGCTTTACTTGGCTAGAATATACATACACCTTGAATGTGGCAGCAAATCTACTTGACCCCTGAAGGACCCTTCATTTGCAAGAAGCTAATTATTTCAGCAAGACTAAAATGTACATGACAGCAGCTACTCCTATCTTGGAGCATTCTAAGCACTTCACTTTACTGATAACACATTTCACTTCATACAAGAAACATATTTTGGGCCTGCTGTTCAATCCCTGCTCTTTAAATTAGATTTGCTCTTCACTTATTGTCCAATTAAATATTTATGGATTTAGATTTCCGAGATCAACCCTGTTCAAAGAAGTTCTAAACTTAGTGTGTTTTTTGTTTTCCAGGAAAGAACTATTGAAACATGCAATTTTAAACATAAGTATATATAAACACATATCATTTTACCAGGGATTTTTGTTTTTTCTCTCACTCTCTGAAAACAAACACTGTCTAGGTGAACTGTCAAATCTAAACAGCCGTGGTGAGAGAATGTGAAGTGCAATCAGATGATGTACTGCTGCATCCAAGCCTGGCTACTGCCAGTGTCAAAAGAGGAAGCACAGGAGCGTCCCATGTGCACGCGAGGATACTGAGTGTTTAGCCGCAGCAGAGTAGATTATCTGATAACTCAGCAGGAGCAGAAAACCAATCCAGGTAGAGTGAAAAAAAAATAAAAATAAAATGCAGTTGGTGTAAAAAGCTGACACTCAACTAGACAAAACACCAGTGGAGCAAAGTCAGTCGTCCTGCCTGCGGTGAAAACCTCGCAGCCAACCAGCTGAACTCCCCAGCAACAGCAGCATTTCTGAAGACACTGAAAACACAAACTGTTAATGATGAACTCCCTACTACATGTAAACTGGGATCTAAGAAACCAGAACTTAGTCTCTTAGCACCCAGGTCACCAATTTGGATTTAGACGCAGTACTTAAAGCTCTATAGCACTCAATAAGAAATTGCTAATGATCAGTGATTCAAAAGTCCATTGTAGTAGAATTCCAAACTATAACAACCCAGATTTACTTGCACAAGAATTCAACACTGAGGTTATGTACGAGTTCTTGGCTGATGGTGAAGTATCCATCTAACTGCTACATGTCGGAACTAACTTTGCAGCAATCTGAGGTATTAAACATATACTTCATATCTTTATGCATCAAAGTGAAAGTATCTTTCAGAACTCAATTGTATTTGCCCCCCTTGAGTACACAGAGGGGATGTGGTCTAAAGCACATTGTATTCACTTCACTGGTTACAGGCCTGGTGGGAAAAGAAAAGCATATCACTTGTTAATAACTGGGATGAGTTTGGGGAAAGGCCTGGATTTATTTATTCATTAAAGTGAGACGGTCTTTGTTCTAACAGGAGGGGATCTTATATTTTATCCCAAAATTTTGCAGCAGAATTGCCTAGCTGGTTGGTCAGAGCATCATCAAGGCTGCATCAAGAATACTTTTTTATTCAAAGTTATTTCTTCACTATCATGGTAGATATGAATTTGCTACATAAAATTGTGTTCAAAAGAGAAGCCTATTTTATAATTTTGAAAAATTGCTTGTCTGTTCTTACAGCTTAAAATGGAGTTAAACATTACACACATCCATAGATGAATAAAAAAAAGTCTTAAAACTTGCAGAATATGTCCAGCCAAAAATCTTATCAGGTATTAATCAATGTCTTGAGAATACATAAATATTGCAAAACAGTCTATCCACGTCGCTTTAAAAAGGAAAGAAACACAAAGCAAAACATTTTGCTTTGTGCTTCACTTCACTTCACTTCACAATTTGAAGCCCAGATACAATTGCTGTCTTTGACAACTAGGCAATAATAACTGGGAAAAAACAAAACAAAAAAAATCACACAATTGCTTATTGCATATTTCCACACTACGTGGAAGATGGATTGATAATGTAAGCATGTGCTTCAGTGAGAGAGAATATTGTAATAATCCAGGTGGTGTAAGAGACACAAGAACGGAATGAACTGCTTTACGCTGACTACTGGCTCAGACTCGCTCTACTCACCCAGGGCCAGAGGCAATTTGTATGCCACTCCTTTTCCTGGCTCCTTGCTAGCGGCTATGAATTCAGTCTGATGTTCTCTAGCAACTAGAAGATGCATGTGAAGAGCATGAAGTGCTGTGTCTGTGCATCCAGAACTCTCCCTCCACCACTGCTACTGCTGCTAGCAGAGCTCCTTTCATGCCGGCCTCTCCAGGTAGTACAGAGTTGTCATTCCTGCCTCACAGCTCCAGAATCTGCATGAGTTTCACACTTTCTCCCAATGTATTTATGGATTGACTGGCATCACTGAAAGTGAGTTTACTCGCACACATATATTGTCCTAAGTTGTTTTATTATCATATCCACAGCAAAAGTGACTAATAACTTGTTTGTGTTGCTACAATCTGCTCTATCACACACTCTGCCTTTTTAATTTTTTCATTGTGCATGTGCTGAACATTAATATTAGACTTTTATTAAAAATACAATGTAATCAGGTCATTTCACATTTATTACAATGAGAGTTGTATGTGTTCTTTGTCACCATGGTGCCACTTGGCATGAATCTTGCTTTGTATGCTATAAAAAACTAACACAGAATATAATGGATGAAAAAGGTAAGTGTTGTTTAGAGAAAAAAAATAATCATGCGATGTGAGTCCGTTACTGCAAGTCATGGCAGAACATAACTGTTGAAAAAATTGAATTGCAGAAGCAAAACTACAGTAATAAGCAGAATACAGTTTGACACTGGGGTCTTGTTGGGGTTGCCATAACCCCACCAATGATGGAGGCTGTGAGCAAGCAAACGAACAGGAAATATATTCTTAATACAAGGAAATTTTTCAAGAATCTGTACTAAAATACGTAATGTAATAGAAAATTTTGAGTTCTAGTTACTTTTTATTATCACAAGGATGTCTCATAAATGTGGAATGCATATTATATTAAATGGAAATCTTTGCTGCTGCAAAGTGTATGTATTTGGTAAGTTTAAAGAGACTTGGAAAATACTAAACGTAACCTTTACATTACAGCATGCTTTTTTTTTTAATCCCATCTGTTATTCTGTAATGGCTACCCAGAATCCCTGTTGTGTGGGATCCTATGAATTTAGACTTGAAACAACATTTAATTCAATTAATAACCAAAGAATAAGAAAATAATTAGATCTACATTAGGGGGTACCTGCATTACTAACTTAAATTAAATCTAAACAAAAAGTATACAGTATAAAGTACCAGTTTAAAAACATCTTTGCATTATAAAATTCTGTTTGCTAAACATTTACACATATTAGAATGGCAAAAACCTGAGCAGAACTACAGGTCTTCCAAACTGCAAGAAAAAGCTCTCTTTATATGGCCCGCTCATTTCTAGTCTCACAGATTACAACAGACATAATTGTCATGTACTATTTAGAACAGTTGCTAATCTAACAAATGGCAATTCTAAACTGCAATACAAAATAGCTACAAACACTAGCAGTGCAGTGAATTTCTTTAATGACAATATAAGAGCTCAGATTACAGCATCATCTTGCAGCTAAATATTACATGGGTAAACCCTCTCATGTCCTGTACATCATTTTAGTCATTTTCACTTGATAAAAGGACAGGAAATCATAACTTCAATTCTTAAAATGAAACCTACTATTTCTCTCTTAGACACAGGCCACAGAAACGAATGAAAAACTCAATGTTCTAGTGGCAACTATTCTTAGTATAATAATAATAATCAACATCATCATCACCAGCTGCAGCAGTTCATTACTGAATGGCACAGTTCCTGATCCAAAAAAAACCAAAGGTCTCTTTCAAACGTACCTTTTCTTCCTTAAATATGATGCTCCACAGGGATCACTACTCATACCTTTACTATTTTCAACTCTAATAACTTCCATTGAGTACTGTCATTAGATGACATTCATTTCCACTCTAATGTAGATGACACCCAGCTATAGTTTTCTTTTAGATCAGATGATGCTATGTTTAAATTAAAAATGCATCTGCCACTTGCAGCAGCGATGCCATGGGTATTTGTAAGCATACAGCCCTGGGATATTCTGGATAATCCAAGATCCGACAAACTCATGAACCACTACAATAAACATGATGGCTTGTTCATTTCATCTCATTTATACTGCTGTTCATAATAGCTCTTCTGGAGAATTAAAAACTGCTTTGACTGTCACATAAAATTAAACAGCATAGTCTCAGGTTTCATTTTTAACTAATAGAAAAATATGAGAAATCCATCCATTCGATTTTGATTCTACTTATTCCAGCGCAGGGTCCTGTAGTACTGTGTGTCAAGAGGGAATCATTTAAGTATAATCTTCAAAATGAAGCATACATAAAATGGCTAGTTTTGTTACTTTAGGGACATATGAAAGGTATTTCAAATTATACTAAATATAAAATACGATTCCAAATATGTGTCTAGAGTACTGCTATCTTTATCAGGGCACAATAAATGAAAATCATAAGACAATATCATGAAATATATGAAATAAAAAGATTAGTACGCATCTCTTCTCCCTTTTAATTTAAACCTATCAGACACCAGATAATATTTTAAACAAAAGTAGCATATAGTGTATTCTTGATAGGACTGCCATGGGACCAGAAGAATATCTTCATGCTCCAGCTGCCAGGCTCACTTAACAAGTCCCTAATGTTAATTAGTGTTAAGCTGTAGTCAGTGAAGAAGCACGTCCAAATGCAGCAGCTACTGGCATACACGTTCGTACAGAATGATCCGCTGTGTCACAAGTGCTCATTATTCTTAATGCCATTACTTTGAACGCTCACCTGCCACATAATGCAGTAAACTCCAAGACTGGCCACCGCTTGGCCCATATAAACCTGTCAGACATCTAAGATCATCTTGTCTTTTTGCTGCTCTAAAGCTCCATTTTGCAACTCTTGCCAAGGGCTCCTTTAACTATGTGGCTCTCCTTATGTGATGAGGTGCGACCATGTACAAAATTAAAATTATACATAGAAATCTTCATAGATCTATTGCGTTTTAGATTGGTTAAACCTGTAGTAGTTGTTGTTGGACATTTCTAGTTTTTCTCTACATTCATTAAACACCAACATTTATTCATGTAATTAGCTTGTCATCCTACTAACTTGAACTGTATTTTTGTGCTCAGTGAAAATAACCTTAGGATGTTGTGAAAGGTACCATATGAAATGTATAGTGTCATGCTCGGGTCACAGATTTGCACCGAAACACAGAAGATTGTAGAGACAGGAACTTTATTCAAACACTGCAAACAAACATTTGTCTCTTTTTCAAAAGTTTAAACGTGCTCCATGACAAGACAGAGATGACAGTTCTGTCTCACAATTAAAAGAATGCAAACATAGCTTCCTCTTCAAAAAAGTGCGCGTCAGGAGCAGGGAAGAACAGAGATAGAGAAAGGCAAACAAACAATCAGCAACTGACGGGTGCTTTTGGACTTTTAAGTCTGCGAAGTACCGTGCGGATCACACGATAGATCAGCCGCAAGCAAGCCCAGCAGCAAGGGAGCAATGTGAAGGTAGTCTTTCAGCGTTTTTTTTTTTAACTTGTAGGGGTGCGATCAGCCCCCCAGCTCACAATGGCTTCTCAGTAGCCTATCATGAGAAGGCTGTTGAGCTCAGCAATTACCTACAGAAAAAACATATTGTCTGTCTAGTTTGTCTAAAAAGTACATTTCACAATATAAATAAAATACACAAATCTAACAAGAACATAAGCTACATCAATTCAAACCCTCGAGTCTCTATGACCTCAGTTTGGGGGTGGTGTAAATGTAAAGGTAACATTTAATTTACTGCTTTTATTTTTCCGGCTTTTTTCTCTGGATTTTACATATCATTACAGACTCATGCATTCATTCATAGACTGGAACTTCTTAACAAAAATATGCTGTAAAAAGCTACCAATCCAATAATGTGTTTTTCTTTTTCCAGAAAATTTGGCAAATGTAGAACAAAGTGAGATAAGTGGTGCACAACTTATTATACATGATTTGAATTTTTTTCAAAAAGGTTTTTCCTATTAATAGCAGCCAATTTACAAGTCACACATATGTGCAAATGATAAAGTTTCCCGCCACACAGCCACCAAGTGTTTATAATTTTCACCTATGGATATTTAACATATAAAGGTGCACTTAAAATATTTAGTAAAGTGGCTAACTCTGGAATAAAAACATACCCTAAACATATAAAACCAAAAGTAAGTCTGCTGAATATTTCCATGTTCGGCCCTTGTTTGTATGTGATTTTCCAGTTAGCCTGCACTGGCCCAGTATAAGTTAGTGAGGGCGTCTATCTGTGTGTGCCCTGTCATAGAATGACACTCCGACTGCTTTGGTTCTTGTCTGGGACAGGCACCATATCCACAAAACCCCAAACTGAGTAAGTGAGTCAACAAATGAACAGATTGATGAAAATACTTCAGAGTATCATTCATAAAAGGAGAGCTTAGTAGTGAAAAGTAGAAACACTCTTATCAGATGGTCTTAAGCCTCCTGATGCCTACAGCACAGCCTGTCATTTCTGGGCCAACACAGGGAACAACCATCCGCTGACTGTAACTCTGTCCATGCTTCCTTTACATCATCTGGTTTTAAAATAAAACAAGGCTTTTCCAAAGTTTCAAACCTATGTGCATCTTCATAAATATCTGTGATCTTAGTTTAAAGTGAGCTTTATAATGTATGAGTGCAGCTGTGTTTGTTTAAAGTTTCTAAATCTGTGCAAGTACTGAGATGGCATTGAGCATGCCATGTGACACAAGACATTTCACAATCCAAACAAATTTGTTTTTTTAATATTTACAAAAGAAAAAAAAAGGAAATGTCTTACCGAAGGCTGCTTCTGTAAGATGTTTTAGCTTCAGACTTCTATAGTATGTCTATGTTGTACTCTATTATGTTACTAAAAATACATTTGATATTTAAAACACGCCAAATATGGTGTCAGTTATGTGTTTTATGATCGGAAGTGACAATCACAATCAAAACACTGAGTCTATGTCACTGGTTACAGCCTGATACAAGCTACAGCAGTGCTTCTAAACCTGTGGCCTGAAAGTGAATTACAGTAATCCCTCCTCCATCGCGGGGGTTGCGTTCCAGAGCCACCCGCGAAATAAGAAAATCCGCGAAGTAGAAACCATATGTTTATATGGTTATTTTTATATTGTCATGCTTGGGTCACAGATTTGCGCAGAAACACAGGAGGTTGTAGAGAGACAGGAACGTTATTCAAACACTGCAAACAAACATTTGTCTCTTTTTCAAAAGTTTAAACTGTGCTCCATGACAAGACAGAGATGACAGTTCTGTCTCACAATTAAAAGAATGCAAACATATCTTCCTCTTCAAAGGAGTGCGTGTCAGGAGTACAGAATGTCACATAGATAGAGAAAACAATCTCTAGCAAACAAATCAATAGGGCTGTTTGGCTTTTAAGTATGCGAAGCACCGCGGCACAAAGCTGTTGAAGGCGGCAGCTCACACCCCCTCCGTCAGGAGCAGGGAGGGAGAGAGATAGAGAGAGAGACAGACAGAGTTTGTTTTTCAGTCAAAAATCAATACGTGCCCTTCGAGCTTTTAAGTATGCGAAGCAGCGTGCAGCATGTCGTTTCAGGAAGCAGCTGCACAAAAGATAGCAACGTGAAGATAATCTTTCAGCATTTTTAGACGAGCGTCTGTATCGTCTAGGTGTGCGAACAGCCCCCCTGCTCAATCCCCCTACGTCAGGATCAGAGAAACTCAGCGCAAGACAGGGAGAAAAGTAAGCAATCTAGCTTCTCAGCCATCTGCCAATAGCGTCCCTTGTATGAAATCAACTGGGCAAACCAACTGAGGAAGCATGTACCAGAAATTAAAAGACCCATTGTCCGCAGAAATCCGCGAACCAGCAAAAAATCTGCGATATATATTTAAATATGCTTACATATAAAATCCGCGATGGAGTGAAGCCGTGAAAGGCGAAGCGCGATATAGCAAAGGATTACTGTACCAGATATCTTAAATGGGTCTTCAGCCTAAGTTAAATTAAAAAAATCAAATAAATACATTAACAATTAGACTAGCTATTGTGTTAATGTAAGTGGGGACTACTGTTTGCAGAGTTTACTGCTGTACCTGGTCCCAAGGGATTTTTGTTCTTTCGTTAAGAAAGCCAATGAACACGGACAAGTTCCTGAAATGCCTCATAGCGTTACCTACTTCACACTCTTCACTTCCGTATAAACCTCACAAGATTCATCCTAAAAACCTGAACCAAACAAGAGTAATACAAACAACACAGATTTTCTGAGGTGTGGATATACTTTTACTTTGAAGTGTGGCGAGCAGTGGCTGTTGGGTGTCATCTGTGATGTAGTACAAAAACATGACGCCTTCAGCTATAACGACTTTTGGAAACAAAGCACGTTACTTACAGGAGCACCTCATACAAATTTTAAAAAGAAAAAATGAAAATCTCGAGTCTTCCCAAAAACATTCTAGTGTGTCTGTATAACAGGCCAAGAGGCACTTGGGACATTGTCTCATTGCACATTGAACTCTCAGCTATATGTAAGCGCTCACAATTGCAGAACAACTCGTCTTTTCTTGTGCAATAGATAAGTACACCGAAATTCTAGATGGGTCAGCCTCCAGCACACGTAAGCGTATTCTTCTCTGTACCCTTTTCACTTAAGTCCAAGCTCGACAAACTTGTAAAAATCACACAAGCCCAGGTTACCCATTAGAAAGTCAAATGGACACTTAATTTGATTCAATATTAAACTCCTGTGTGTCAAGGTATGTTTGGAGGAGTACCATGCTCATTTCATCTATTATGTACTCACATGTATTTACATGATGATTATGCATTTACTTGTATTTGTTAATATCTGCCATTAAGGGGAAAATGCTGGCTACTTTTACATTAAAATTGTTAGTAAAAGGGTCATCACTGAACAAAAATACATAAAATTGGGTCCCCAGATCAAAAAGGTTGAGAACCGCCGAGCTTGAGTGTTCCATGTTCTTGCTAGCTTGGAGGTGAGCCACACTAAGCTATCAGTAATGACTACTTTACGTATCTGATTAACTGTATGTTTTACAGTCAAACACTTCAACACTGGCTTCAACAAAATGGCTCTTACAAAAATTCAAAACCAAACATTTCTGAAGAAACTAGTTTTTTCCCTCAGTGAAGATCTGCCATTTGACAAAAAACATGCGTTTTGGCCAAATAACAAGATGGCTGCTATGACTTCACATGCTGACCAATGCAGCCATTGCACCATGGAAAAATCTAAAATGGCAGAGTGATGGTATCATCTCTATATATAATCTTCATTTGGATCTTGATCTTTGTTTGTCCGCGAATGAATTAGAAGAAGAAGCACTAGATGGCAGTAGAGAGACAGCTAAAACTTAGGCATTGCATTAAGAATCTCCTCCACGCTTATACTACTGAAGACTGTAGTACTCCAGTCACACCTCAAAACACAGACATTCAAACTAAACAAATTGTTGTGCTTTAAATTAACTAATCGTTATATATAATCTTCATTTGGATCTTGATCTTTGTTTGTCCGCGAATTCCACGCATGTGTAGACCACCTACCAGTTTAATACGTTGTTGTTACTCACGGATGTCAACAATGTGCCAGAATAACGAAAGGGGTGGTGGACAGTGTTATGCTGGTTAGCTCCTGAGGCCTGGTTAGAGAATGAGATTGCTGAAGATAAAAGGTACGTGCCTACGTAACATATGAATGAAAGAAAGACAGTGGGTAAAATGAATGACAACGTAACAGCACGTTCCGGAAATTATTATTGTTATGTTGTAGCTGGCGAGTGCTGCGCGTCTCACAGTTGTACCCTGGCTTGCTCACATGTCAGTGAAGTGATCCCTATTTATGCTTTAAAGAGCCTGGATACCTATGTGTCCCCCTTTTATAACCATTGCTCCGTGTATATTGCCTTACTCTTTGGATTGCCACAAAGCAACCTGCGAGATTGAAGAAAGGTTAAGAAGAGATCGTGAGAGGAAACGACAGCGTCATGAAAGCGAGACAGACTGTGAACGGAGAGAAGCAGAAATGCTCCTACACCACCACATAATTACTATTCGGACAGTGATTCCGAGTAGGCCGTTCCTTTTGAATCAATGTCCAAGGGTTCTCTTTTGTAATTTTGTTTCCCTTATAAAAAATCATAATGCTGTGCGACGAAGGGCCCTGTTCACGACTGGCAGCCGCGTTTAAACAGGGTGCCCTTCACAGACAACTTTAACACATGCAATGTAGTTGGGCGCACATGGCTAGTCATCAAATAGTAACCAAACAGCGAAGACAAAAATATATTTGAAAAAGCTAAATGTTACATTTTCTGTTTGAAGTGTGATAGTACTTCTTTCCTTTAACAACTTGCATACAAACCATGGACCAATCCCCACTGATCCATGACGTCTGGTTCTGTGAGAGAGACACAGAACCTGGTAAGAAGGTGACACAGAGCCTTGTTTCACAAGGAGAATCTTAAAACGAGATTCATGCCGTGTGGACGGCAGCCGTATCACACACTCACTATGTCCACAGGCCGAGTCACACGTTCTCTAAAAAGCTACAGAGCACAAGGCGAAATATCCACTGGACAAGGTCAGCTGAAGACAGACAGAAGCAAAAACGATTTACGTTCACTGCAATAAGCAAGGGTCAGAGATACGTGAGCACTCCTCTCCACACTGGATCCCTGATGCAAGCGATAGATTCAACCCAAAGAACTTGCTTAGCTGGGTTATTCTTCTGCTTTATGAAGGCCAAGATAAATCAGAACTCTTAATATTTAGCAGTCAGTATTTTTTCTGTACAATCAATTATTATTTAGTGTTTGAGTTAACTTAATAGTTTTGGCATTTTATACCTTACTCTTCTAATGATGTTTCAAGTTACTATGATGCTGTGTGGTTGCCATGTGACCCCTGATATTACTGTGGCTTATAACACAAAAGATGGCTGTGTGTAGTAGAATTTGTCTGACCTTTAAAAATATTAAAGGAAAGATTTGTAAGGAAACAGAACAATTTATCAGGAAAAGTATGTTAGGGCAGCACCACACTCAAACTCTTGTTAGTTTGCAGGATCTCACTACCTTGTAGATGCAGCACAGTTTCAAAGTTCCAAAGTACTGTGAGCCTGGTGCACTTTGATGGCCAGTTGACGTGCTGCCTCACAGAGGTGATGACTATATGAATGTTTTCCAGATATGGTGAGTTTGGGCCTCAATCTCAGCTCATCTTGTTTCTTTTTTCCTCACAAGAGCAAGTCAGACAAAACTCTCTTCTGGTTGTGCGGTCCGAGACGCCTGCTTTCTGTATTTCCATGCTTACATATTTTGAACTTCAAATGTTTGACATTGGCTTTTGGCTTATTTTAGTGTTGACATTTTGGCTTAATGCCTTCTTTGTGTACTGATCCTGGCAATGGCTGACAATTCTAAAGGAAAGATCCTGTTAGCTAATTGATATCTCTGCCGCTCAAAGTAAATCATAACCAAATTGCTTTCTCATGTCTAAGGATTTCTGTGGAGCAAACATCATACAAATAATTGGATCAGTTAAAGTCCCAGCTTTAACTGTATTAGGAGACAGGGAGCCCTCTTTGTCATGGTGTAGTCCCCCTCACTCCAAGTTGTATGTTCGAGGTTCGGTGAATGGGATTAGGCTGAGAGAGTGCAGCCAGTGCCTAAATCACACCTTGAGCCACAAAGAAAAAACCAGAAAACATGTCGGCAAACTAAGAGCTGACAGTTCTGTGTTCCACTTAGGCTGGCCCGCTCTAAACCTGCCACAAAGCAGCTGCTGCCTTTTTGTAAGTGCGCCTAAAGTGCAGCAGCACATAAACAGACAGCCCATTAACATCCTCTAATAACAAAGTGAGAACCTGTGACACGCAGTAGGTGTCTGCTACAATACCTTTACTAACCCCAGCATTTAATGTGACACATTACATGTAATGTTGCAGAAATTTCTGAAGCACAAATTGACACCTACCGTACCTCAAATACGTCAGTGGGTCACAGCAACTTCCTGACAATCAGGTGTTTTGCATGTTTCTGATAACAATCAAACATACCTACTGGGTGTCAAAACGCCATGCAAATGAAGAGGTATCTCAGCATGTGATATGCTAATTGAAGCCTGTGTTGATGTTAATTTCAGCACGGCTTCAAAATGCAGATTTGTTTTACTCTTGTAGCATTTGGCTAGCGCAAACACACCTTGAAAAGAAAAGCAAACAGGATTTAACATAATCCAGAGACTGGTGTCAAAACATGCAAGGTTGCGGCATCTGACGCCTGTCTTCTAAACCTTGCTGTCACGCTGCCATAATAACTCCCCATGTCTCAAAGAGAATTCCGCCCTCATTGTTTTCAAAAATGATTTTTTTCCCCCCAAACAAACTTAGAACACCTCTACAGAATAGCATTTCAAAGACAGTAAAGAATAGGGAAGAAGCAGCCCCTTGAGCAGCCGATGCACTTGATGAATAGAATGCTAATTGTTTTTGATAAGGGAAATGAGACCTCACATGCAGAATCTCTCTTCATCTTGTCTGTGATGCCAGGAAAACAGTCCCTCAAACGCTTAATCTAGGCCAACATCAGATATTAAAAGTAAAAGGTTAGGGATCATCTTGGGACTTTAATTATGCACAAGCAAGCTAAAAACAAATTTGATCAGAAGACAAAAAACTCCATTTAGGGTGACTCTCCAAGAAGGAAGCTAAAAAAAAAATAAAAGAACGAAAGAGAGACAAGTATGATGGAAATTTGAGCATCTGCTGATTACGGGGGAAGCTGCAGGACACCACCGTTAAATCACTGAACCCTCTTGGCAGCGACTGGATACTTGGGCTCGGCAGGGGCTACATTCCAGTGGTAATTTACTAAGAATACTGCCAAAAATCTGAATTAAAGACAAAAAAAAAAAATACTTCATTACTATGGAAGTAAAAAAACAACAAAAAAAAAACTTTACATTGTAATTATAAAGAGGGATTTTAAATCTACTGTACGTACTCACCTAAGCAGATGGATTCTTAGTCCCCATAAATTCAGCTACTTAACAGAAGTGTGAAGCATTAAAACTGATACATCCTTCAAAGGAGATGTAATGCCCCTTTGTTGATAACTAAATTTAGTTTTATGAACCATTTATCTGCTGCAGCATTCATCTTTTGTCAACAGCTCCATCTCCCAAATTAACTAATTTTGGTGGAAAAGTCAATGATACCAGAGTCAAAGGTCAAATTGACATACATTTAGCTTTTTTAATGCGCAGAGCAGAATGGGTTGCATTTGCACTGATTGCTCAGAATGATGCATTTATATGATAAAGACATGATTAGCTAAATGCAACTCACAGTGCATATGTGACCTGTTTGCCAAGCAAATGTGGGGATAAGGAACAAGTGGGAGCAAAAAGGAAAATCGGACCACAAATCAGCATGATGAGAGTGTAATTACAGCTCAGGCCGCCTTGCATAGCAATTGCGGGCACACTATCAAGCTAGCGGACATTCCTTTGGTGGTAATTAACAACACAATTCAAAAGCACTGCCGCTTAAGACCTGAAAGTCAATGGAGGTCCTTTTAATAAGGCAAGCAAGGCATATTTGTGGTTACTGGAGTGGCATGTGAGTGTGTTTAAATTTGAAAACGTGCAGGGAAATATCAAAAGGAGGAGAGCGTCCTAAAAGAGCAAACACTTCTGGGATTGAAATCTCGGAGGAAAGCCCCTGCATGCAGTATTACAGTTGATATCAAGCCTGTTATGCAGCTCCAAGTGGGCTGATGCATTCCTGTTGCTTGTTTACCATCTGAATGTCCTGGCAGAAACGAAGAAAATTCATTCATTACATCACCGGATTTAGGACTTTTCTAACTGCTATGCTATTCATTTTTGTAATCTGGTGGCCTTTTAAGTGCTACCTGTGTGTGGAAAAGCAGTTTCGCATAATAATTTAGAAAAGAAAAGAAAAGAAAAAAAACACTAGGTAGCCAAGATATGTTTTGTATCTTAGTGTTGGAAGTAAGTTTGCCCAGCAGAACAAATGGGTGTTGTAGAGTTTTAGTGCCATTGACATAGCAGGACAACAAAAGAGGGCAAGTGAGGTTAAAAAAAATGTTTCACAGCAAAAACATTATTACACAAAGGTAAAATAAATAATAAAATGTATGTTCTAAATAAAACACTTTCATCCACCTCATCTGCTCTTAAAAAGGAAGCAAACATACTTGGCGTGGTATGTGAAATTGTACAATCTGTTAATGATGGATAACGTGGTCTGCCCTTACAATCAAATGAACATTATGTCCGTCAGGCAGGAGTAAAGTGCATTTACTTACATTTTTGTCTGGAAACGATGCTGATGTTAGCTGCTGTGCCCTGACAAAGCTGAAAGGTACTAAAAAAGAAAGGCAGTGGGTGTGGAATTGAGTCAAGTCAGAAACCCCTTAGGCGTCTGATAGAAATCGACTTGGTTGGCCTTGTGTTTGTCACTTACTTCATGAACTCTCAAAAGTCTCTGAATGCTGGGCACTATGAGCTTTTACTGGAGGAAGTCTGACAGAAACACATTACCGACCTCCCACAACACCACTCCACTCAGGTTTCTGATCATCGTTCTATAGGAATGGCAAGAGTTTAAGACACGTGGAGTTTAAGCTTCTTGTTTTATCATCATATAGGCTACAGTCAGACATTTAATCTGCCATATTTTGGATATTTTAAGGAAATCAGCAGGGCAGAAGATAACAGGATCATCAAGTGCCTTCTCCCTTTGGACAGGACAAGGCCCTCATCATCTAAAGTCTCTATAAGCAAATAACTAATGACTTCTTGGTCTTAGTTTTCACTTTTCCTCCAGAACAGACCACTTGAAGTGGTACATATGTGTATATACCACATTGTGGGACACTGAAGCCACACACACATTAATATGTTTTCATTTAAAAACAGCATTCACACTAACTTTTTCTCATTGTTATAGAAGTATCATCACCCCTCCTACTGAAAACCAGCTTTCATTGAAGAAATGGTAATACTGTCAGCACTTGCCTTTTGCGCTTGTATGCAGCATTCAAACTGTACAAAATGCAATTTAGAGCAAACACAACACATGCCATGGAAAGCAGCTCTACTATGTTGGAATAGGTTCATCTTCATCATCTGTGAAGTGCGACCAGTCAGGGAATGAGACATTGTAATAAGCAGGATCCTGTTAGGGAAGGGCCATGTAAAAAGCACAAACAAATCAGAGTGTGATTACAGCCTGTGTTTACGCTCATCCACACCACAATTCTCTGACTGCATTTTCAGAAGTCTCTGCCCTGGGGTGTTAAAATGCTGCTGTGGTGTGGATGAAAAGCTAAATTGGAGACTGATGTTTGTGTTTTTAAACAAACATGTAGTAGTGATGGGTCCAGATGGAGTATCGCCACGACTGCTGAAGGTCTGTGCATCGGAGCTGGGGGGTCCTCTACAGCGCATCTTCAACCTGAGCCTGGAACAGGGGAGAGTCCCGAGGCTTTGGAAAACATCTTGTATCACCCCAGTCCCAAAGGTATCACGTCCTAGTGAGCTGAATGACTTTCGGCCTGTTGCTCTGACATCACATGTGATGAAGACCATGGAGAGGCTGCTGCTTCACCACCTTAGGCCACAGGTTCAACACGCCCTTGACCCTCTGCAGTTTGCATATCAGGAGAAGGTGGGAGCGGAAGATGCCATCATCTATATGCTACACCGATCCCTCTCTCACTTGGACAGAGGCAGTGGTGCTGTAAGAATTATGTTTCTAGACTTCTCTAGCGCCTTCAACACAATCTAACCTCTGCTCCTTAGGGACAAGCTGACAGAGATGGGATTAGATTCATACCTAGTGGCATGGATCGTGGACTATCTTAAAGACAGACCTCAGTATGTGCGTCTTGGGAACTGCACGTCTGACATTGTGGTCAGCAACACAGGAGCGCCACAAGGGACTGTACTTTCTCCGGTCCTGTTCAGCCTATATACATCGGACTTCCAATACAACTCGGAGTCCTGCCATGTGCAAAAGTTCGCTGATGACACTGCTATCGTGGGCTGTATCAGGAATGGGCTGGAGGAGGAGTATAGGGACCTAATCAATGACTTTGTTAAATGGTCCGACTCAAACCACCTACACCTGAACACCAGCAAAACCAAGGAGCTGGTGGTGGATTTTAGGAGGCCCAGACCCCTCATAGACCCAGTGATCATCAAAGGTGACTGTGTGCAGATGGTGCAGACCTATAAATATCTGGGAGTGCAGCTGGATGATAAATTAGACTGGACTGCCAATACTGATGCGCTGTGCAAGAAAGGACAAAGCCGGTTATACTTCCTTAGAAGGCTGGCTTCCTTCAACATCTGCAATAAGATGCTGCAGATGTTCTATCAAACAGTTGTGGCGAGCGCCCTCTTCTACGCAGTGGTGTGCTGGGGAGGCAGCATTAAGAGGAAAGACGCCTCACGCCTGGACAAACTGGTGAGGAAGGCAGGCTCTATTGTTGGCATGGAGCTGGACAGTTTCACATCTGTGGCAGAGCGAAGGGCGCTCAGCAGGCTCCTATCAATTATGGAGAATCCACTGCATCCACTAAATAATGTCATCTCCAGACAGAAGAGCAGCTTCAGCGACAGACTGCTGTCACTGTCCTGCTCCACGGACAGGTTGAGGAGATCATTCCTCCCCCAAACTATGCGACTCTTTAATTCCACCAGGGGGGGTAAACGTTAATATTTAACATTATACATAATTATTGTCTGTTTTTTTCACCTGTATTATTATCATTCTTTAATTTAATATTATTTATTGTATCAGTATGCTGCTGCTGAAGAATGTGAATTTCCCATTGGGATTAATAAAGTATCTATCTATCTATCTATCTATCTATCTATCTATCTATCTATCTATCTATCTATCTATCTATCTATCTATCTATCTATCTATCTATCTAGTGTGGAAAGGGTCTGAGTGAATGAAGTTATATTCATTCATCACATATTTGTCTCATGAGCCTTGCTCAGTTTCTACTTATCTCAACTTTCCAGACTTGCTACAGTGTGTAACATCCTCCAAGTGTCCATCTTATTGTCCCTTTGAACCTCTCATCCATTATAATCCAAGTGTTAAGATACATATGCCTTGTACAAAACACCAGTCTCTTTTGTTTGAAATGTCAATATGCAATTCTGACCTTACAATGCTCTTCTGATTTTTTTGTGTGTATCTTTTGTCCCCCGGTAGACTGAAAAGGGTTTTCTTCTGATTGCGAGTACCTGCTACCAAACATTCACACTGAAAGTGGTCTAAAAGGAGCTCTCAAGACTCTCTGCATTGCTCTTCAATGTTTGTTTGATTGGCCTACACATTTTCATTATCATTATACACACTTGCATTCGGTTACCGGATTCTTCAAAAGAACTCTTCGTTTCACGGCCATTACTAACAAATGTGAGTGCCACATACATAGGACATCACCAAAGTTTCACCTCAGTTGTAGTTAAACCTTCACTCAACTTCAGTTAATTTGTGATTTCAGATGAAAAGAACAAACTGCACCTTGTAAACGCCAACAGGGCTCAAGAATACCGGCCACAGATTTTGGGTCAGCGATAAATCCTGTAGCTTCAGTCTGCACTGATATCCTTGAAATCTGCCTATAAACAAAACTCAACATAATTAAAGAAATATTATTTTTGTAAATATAACCGTAAAGTCTTTCACATGCCCACTATCCCATGACTGCTAAGCTGGTCAAGTAATATGTCTAGAATTGTGCAGCTAGTCACTGGTTCTGACTGAGCCTCTCTGTTGTGCCTTTCAACCCCAGAGTAGGAGTGGGTGATATGCCAGTTGATATGGAATACCAGATGAAATTCTCCTTGTGGATTTAAAAAAGAGCTCCTCAAGGCTGATCAGTACAAATTTTCAAGCGAGGCTTAGAAGAGCTGAATATTTCCAGGCTGAGCAGAAGAAAAGACATGACACAAGTTTTGAGAAAGAACCATTCTGATGGTGGTTGTCCCTTCAAAAACATTTGAAACATACTGAGAAGCCGATTTTAGGGCAGATACTTCATAGATGGGGCGGCACGGTGGCGCAGTGGGTAGCGCTGCTGCCTCGCAGTTGGGAGACCTGGAGACCCGGGTTCACTTTCCGGGTCCTCCCTGCGTGGAGTTTGCATGTACTCCCCGTGTCTGTGTGGGTTTCCTCCCACAGTCCAAAGACATGCAGGTTAGGTGGATTGGTGATTCTAAATTGGCCCTAGTGTGTGCTTGGTGTGTTTGTGTGTGTTCTGCGGTGGGTTGGCACCCTGCCCGGGATTGGTTCCTGCCTTGTGCCCTGTGTTGGCTGGGATTGGCTCCAGCAGACCCCCGTGACCCTGTGTTCGGATTCAGTGGGCTGGACAATGGATGGATGGATGGATACTTCATAGATGCCAGACACACTTGTGTAACACAATAAATTGCCAGTGCACATGCTCAATGACCTGCTAATACCAGGTCAAAAGGATACTTAGGGCATTTAAATCCCAGCTTTACTATGTTTCAGGGCACTATGTAAGAAGGGCAAAGTCAACATGAAATCTGAGTGTTAAAAGTAGCAACTACCGTTATGGCTTTTGTTTAAAAACTGTGAATTCATGCTCAATGACTATGTACTGTATTACTTTACTTACAAAACTGGGTGAATCATAAATGTACAGCCGGGTATTGTAATACAACTTGGCAACAAGGCATAAATCAGCATCAGTAATACAAATACAATTTAATATTTTTGAAAATAGAAAAATCAATCCATCCATTGTGAAACCTGCTTAATCCAGTCACACTCACACACTGGCTGAAAAATATGGAGAAAAGCTGTGTAGACCTGGGTGAGAAGATGGAAACTCCATACATACATAGCAGGATTTGAATCCAGCACTTTGGAACTGTTATGTAGCTACAGAACACATTATTATTATTGTTAGTAGTAGCAGTATCAATACAAATTTCTAAATTTTATGTTGTCTGGAAAGTGCAATGTCTTTTACAAGACAGACCTGATGAGGCCACTTAACCTGCCTGGGCCTCAGATATTGCAGCTCTGTAACTGTAAAGCACCTTGTTGTGTCCACTAAAGATGGTGCTGTATAAAGTAAAGGTTAACTAGGATGAAGATGACAGATGTTATGACAGTGTTAGGCTGGAAGGGCAGTGCTGGGCAGAAAGGGCAACAGTGCACAGACCCCAGATGACCTCTATGTCATGGGAAGTGTCTGCAAATATGGCAACACAGGAAGTAAGCTGCACACCTCATGAAAAAGAAGACCCACAGTTATGGTGATCCTAGCTGGCAGCTGCTAAAGGGCTGTTCCTGTCCTACGTGTGTTGTTAGAGGAGCCCACATGAGAGATAATGTGGCTAGGTGACTGTGTGAGCCACAGCGGTTTATGGAGTGCTCTGGAACTCATTACACTAAGAACACTAATCTGTTTGAAGGGTCATGGCGTTTCCCCAAACTGCTATGGGGCGGGACAGGGTGCCCACATAGTACAGGCATTGCCCTATGCTTCATTACAATGAACAGGCAGTGCCAGTCACACAATTTTTATTGGCACTCAGGATATGGGAATATCTAGGGCTCCATGTGGGAACTTCTAGGGGAAGGTTACTTTCATTTTAGGAAATGTTCCTGACTCCAGAAGTGGCTCTGAGAAATACTCTGCTTTGTGTTTGCTGTCAGTAGGTGAGTTGGGCCAAAGACTCAACTGGCAGGGAGGTAATGAAGCCTGGAGAGAGTTTTAGAGGTAAAGGGGATAGGTGCGTTATTGCTCATGGCACCAGACTGGTCCACGTGCCCATTGTCCAAACATGTATACTGTGAAGCCCAGAGTGAAAGCAGGGTTTGGGTTTCAGTTTATTTGTTATTTATCTTATCTCACTGTTTCTGTCTCCCTTGTGGCTTTTGGCATTAATAAAACTCAGTTTGTATAAGGAACTAGAATTTTCCACCCTTGTGGCAAACAGAGGGCATGACATTTGGTAAGGATGCCTCCCAAAGGAGAGAAGAACCAGGACACAGATGGCCTGGCAGCACCCCAGGGAGGAGATGCAGACTGTTGCTGGTGAAATAGTCTGGTCTGCCCTGCTCAGCTTATTACCACTGTGAGCCTCAGCATGACAAGTGGTTACAGAAAATGAGATGTTTATTAAAGTTGTTATTTTAAACAATGCCATCTTCAGCATTATGCATTAATTAAATACAATTAATTTGACATTATAAATAGCTGCAGAGAATACCAACTAGGGTGAAAGTGCTGTTAATTTAAAAGAATCTATAAGAATGAAAAACCTGTTTCAGCGTAAAACTGAATATGATACAAATCCAGAAAAGCGCTGCTTTTCCTCCTGTCAAACAGAAGGATAATTTTGCAGCAATTACTTAGTGTTAATTTTGCTTATAATATTTGCTACCCTTAGTGTCATTTCAACAGCTTTCAATATGCACAGCTATGTCTCAGTGATCTGCTTGTAAATTCCAAATTGCCTAGAGTCATGTTCCATATTTCATTCAAGTTGAATATTTAAAAAGATCAACCCACTCAAAAACCTATAAAACCTTTCTTACGTGGTCCACCAACCTATAAATAAAATTTCACGTGCCAGATTACATTATAGCTCTCCTCGTCATAGATCAGAAATAGGGAAATAATATGAAACGCAGTCCATCACGATGCCATTATAGATTTGAACAAAATTTATTCACAAATCAGATTGACACTGCATCTTGTTTAGCACAAACCACCTTATTCAAAAGTTTAACACTGGGACGAGGTGTATGATGCATTGTCTGCTTAGCTATCTAATTTGTGCCATTGTTTTGTGTAAATAAATCAGTAGTGGAAGCTGCAGAATTCCAAGTGGAAATGACAATAAAACATTCCAGCAGTCAAAGCATTCACTCCAAATACATCATCGGCAGAACCGTGAGATCAAGCAAATGTAGAAAAAGTGCAGGCATTTGTGTAAAGAACAGCAAATAAGTTATGTACACCTCAGTGGTTTCCTAAAAAAAAAAAATCTTTTCATTTTTCCTACTGTGTAGCATTTCTTTCCATTCCTTTTTCCAGATATTGGTTAAGTGTCACATGCAGCTTGTGAAGCAGGACTCTCATTTGCTCCTAAGCCTCTATCTGTTTTTCAGGTTGCATTTAAGAGGAATTCAGAATAAACAAGGAAACAATTCTCAGGTCCTCTAGACTGAAACACTAGATTTAATGATATGGATATTAACAGTAGGGGGAGCTCTATTATAATTGCCAAACCCAAATAAAGCCAAGGAAGGCAAACTATACCAAAAAAAAGGCACACTTACTTCTATATCTAGAAAGCACAATTTCTGTTTGCTTGTTATTTGTGCACGACTTTGGCTTTTAACTCACAGACCTGAAATGTGGCACATATATTTTATTGGGATTTTGACATATAGCTTTCGGTCTTGGCACAGTGTGATTTATCAGCAAAGGCAGAGCACCACGCAGTTTGTGATGTTGGTGAAATAGTAAGTATGTCTGCCTTTCAACCATGAAACGTAAGTCTGATTCCTGCCCACTGCATTTAACTTTTTCTTTAACCAAGCATTTCCCTCATCATGTGTGACAGGAGCGCTGCTAGCCTTAGCACTTATTAGGGGCTTAGGCCCA
Source organism: Erpetoichthys calabaricus (assembly GCF_900747795.2). Classification (NCBI taxonomy): domain Eukaryota; kingdom Metazoa; phylum Chordata; class Cladistia; order Polypteriformes; family Polypteridae; genus Erpetoichthys; species Erpetoichthys calabaricus. Next base: position 99,514,741 of record NC_041397.2, on the reverse strand, counting down.
GGTCTGATAATGCTGTTTAACCTACTAGTATATTAGATGGAAAAGCAGGGACCCCATGGGTTTTCGAGCAGTTGTCTATGCATATCAGAAAACAGAATGAGAGGAAGGGGGAGTTGGCTTTCCAAGATCAGGGACTGGATGGCAACCATCACGGGCTAAGGCCCTCGATGGCTCCTTTTCCCCAAGTGACGTGGTCCCAAGCCACATCCTGATGTTGACATACTGTATTTTCTCAAATGTTAATTATTGCAATTTGCCATTCCTTACACTAAAATACACGGTACGGTATACAAACAAGCTTTCCAATACTAACAATGGCTATGTGCTAATTGCAACCACTTTAAGGGTAATAAAGTTTGGTAATTTATAATTTGTCATTACTTTTTACTTTTCTCACCAGGTTTGTCAGCAAACGCTGGGAGATTGGAACACACAGGGTAAAAAAGGAAAAATAAATAACCTGCTCCCCCCAAAGGACCTTACTAAATGGTGCTGCACTCTTGTTTAATATCAATGGGGGCGTTCCGCTGAAGATACAGCAATAGCTACTCTTTACCATGCCACCCATTCCTCGATGCACCATTTTCTGACCTCTCGTCCTCCTGCCAGTCTCAAGCTCTTGCCTAACCACATCCTCCCGAGCCCGAGATCTTTCAATGAGTGAATGAAATGGGACTTTAATCCCCATCCAGGATCTACTTTTGAGAGCGCTCTGGTGATAATGTTTAGGGTCAGGGTTTACCTCTCTCCTACAGCACTCTTTAGCAATCTCAGGTGGCCAGGCTGTGCTATGCCTTGGCCCCTAAACAAAGAGCCAGCCTAGACCCCGGTTATCTATCGCCTGGTCAGGGTTAGTAGGGAGCCATGTACAACCTCTCCCTGCTGCTACCTATCATGTAAAGCTTGCAGTTCTCCAATGTCTGATTGCTAAATATTTGCTTTCTGAGTGACTGACTGCTTAACTCCAGCCCCAGTTAAAAGGCATAGCAGACTCATACTGGTGGTAGCCCAGTACTTCATGTATTATTATTAAATGTGTTCTCCACCAGGGTGTGCCTTATAGCATACTGGACTGCACAGGATTGCTTCTCCATCTCGATCGGATCCCTCTTCAGTATGTTGTAGTAACCATACATACCAGCTTAAAAACAAAACACAACTCCTCTAGACCAAGTGTAACTCTTCACCAACAATTAGTGTTCACTTTTGTAGTATTTTCTCTGTCTCATAAAGTAATTACAAAATGTGAAGAGCAAAGTGAACAGAAACTGCACAGTGCTTTTAAAATGAAAGTGACAAGAGATCTTTGTGAAATAAAGTAATGCATGCCATGCAATTTGGGAGTTCTGTTACACAGCACAGCCAAGTGAGAGGACCATATGGTATGCTTCTTTGTAGTTCACTTTTTCAGTTTTTCCCTTCGCCTGTTAAAACATTTCCAAAAAAGCAGGCAGATCTCCCTTAATCCTACTGTTCCACAAAGCTTCAGCATCACTGACGGAGGACATTACACAAATTTTGGACAATCAGATTTCCAGACAAAGGACTTTGTTCAGCACTTTTTTCTGTGTGTGGCATATGGCAGACTTTTTTGTGTCACTGTGTAATTTTCTTAACAAAGTTCTACGTGCAAGTGAGAGTAGCATTGTGATACACGGGTTAGCACTGCTAGCTAGCTCACAGCTTCAGCATGTTAAGGGTCGAGTTCCAGTCTGGTTACTTTATCTGTGGCCGAGTGGGACACAGCTAAAGACCAACAGACAAACAGGGCAGCACAGTATTTATGAATATGACAAGACTGCCATATCTTTCTATATAAGGGAATGAAAACCATTATAGTGGCAAACTTCAACCTGAAGGGATACTGAAGAATATTTAAGACTACCCTGGGAATTATGGGCACTTTTAGTTTTGGATGGCTTTTATTTGGATGCTATTTCCTGTTTAATTGTTATTTTAGAACTGATTAAAGTTCTGTGTTCAAGTTTGCAGCATACAATGATTAATCTACTGATCCACTGTCTAAACCTTCCCATTTCAAATGAAGCCAAAACCTATCCTGACACTACTGGGCGAAATTGTGGAACCAGCTGTCCACAAGGTGTCATTGAAAGTTTGGTTTCCTCTTCCCCTCCAATGTCATGTTGCCAGGCCCGGCTATGAGTTTGTGTGTCTGCACACACTCAGATGAACATGTAAGTCATATGGGATGCAACTGCTGCTCTCGGTCACCACACTACCGCGTGAAAGTGAATGCTCTGAAGGAAATGCACCCATGTAAAATAACTCATAATCAAATGGAGTTAAATTCTAAAGAAACGTATACTGTGGATAATATTGTCATATGTTTTCTGTGAAATGAAAATAGTTCTCAGTATATCTGCATGTTAAGTGCAATGCTTATAATCAAACGTTTTATTTTCTTGATTTATAGAGTCTACTATAATGGGAGAATTTTAAGACATGTTAAAGATGCACAGCTGGATTTGATGCCTAGAAACAGGTTTCTTAATTATCTAAATAAAGCGATATAAAAAGGTGGCAGTGTTAATGTGTCAATAATTTACAAAAATCAGCATCATGTCACAGAGAGACAGATATTTTCATTTAAGTGCATAGAGGTCACACAGAGGGGAAGCCTGCGATTCCTGTTGAAATAATGACTGCATTTTTTATTGAAGCACGGCCATCTCTCAGCCACAAAAACATCAGCTAACACACAGGTCTCGGTTGGTTTCCATGCTGTAAATAATATTTGTACAGTCCTACTCAAGAACATGGTTTTACTATACCCAAGCTACACAGATGCCAATGCAGTTAGTTCCAGATATATAAGGATCAGTGAAAAATAGAGCAGGGCTTTGCTGCATCCCCTGGCTTTTAAAAGGCGTATTTCTTCCCAATAATATAGAGTGTGTCATTGAGGAAGGGGAAAGGTGAGGCAACATTCCTGACTGCAATGACAGAATGTGTTGGCACCTTCTCTGGACAGTGTACGCTGTACAAAAGAAAACAGACAGCTTTGGTGATGGAAATCAGTTAGTTAACAAAGACAAAACTGCAGTAGAAACGTTTGAAAAAGATAAAATATGACATATTTGTTTATAATACATCCACGACTTGTCTTGTTTCAGTTGCACAGCTTTTCCAACAATACAGAAGAAGATGCCCTGGTCGAATGATGTCAAAGAAGAAGTGTCTGCCAAGGACAGGCTCATTGATCTCGGACCCAAAAATGAAGTTCTGCTAAACCACTTTTTTATTGCAAATTTTATTAACCATAAAAAGGTAATCTATAATTGTCCATTTTTAGTTCAGGTCAAATGGCTCTCTCTCTAAACAAAAACAATCACACAATCATTTTTAAAACCTCCCCTCATTGTTCTTTTTAGAATGGCTGACTTTAGTCCACCCTATCCATGATCCTATATGATCACCTCTTTTGCTGCTGACCTTTATATCATTAAAACAGCAATCCCTTTGCCTCTGGAGGATTACACAGTGCAATAATGGTGATAACACTGCCCTGGCAATTCGAAGAGAGTTAGTTTGAAGCTGAAGCACACCTTACAAAGTGAGCGGGCACTGGGAGAAAGAATAAAGTAAAATTAAAAAAAAAAAAAGAAAATTAAAATAGGAACTTTGTTCATTTCTGGCAAAGTTGTATCACATGAAAAATCACATCACAATCCTGCTTTATTAATCGGAATTCTGCATAATGCCATGAATCAGTTTTTGAACTTATTTAATTCAGTTCAAGGTCTTAGGGGATGGGGGGTTTGTGGGTAAGGAAACTGCTAACCCAGCATATGACCCCAGTTTACATTATAACAGAATTTTGTTTTCAGAAAACTGTTAAAACCCACCTTTTAAAAATGTGTGTTCACTGTACATATTAAATAAAATGTACACTCCAAGACTCACCAAAAGAGGTGTGCAGTCACAGGTAGCAGCCCTGGACAGGACGCCAGTCCACTGCAAGACTCACTCACGCACACACAGCTGCACGCCAGTTGGGGAGTTTAGGGATGTGAGAGGAAAACAGAAGTGCCCAGAGGAAGACCCCCCCATAGACACAGGGAGAACATGTAAACTCTTCATGGACAATGATTGGGCACAGGGTACAAACTCAGAATACTGAATCAGCCCTGACCTCTGTGCCACCCTGCCACACTAAGTGCACATTTAAAAATATTTCATGCAAACATACATATTTCAAAGTTCCATGAAAACATCTAAAATGTAGAAAGAAAGCGAGACCTCGCATTCCATATTAAGCTACACTACATGAACCCTTCAGAACTCTTACACCAAAGCTCTGCAGCTCACGTTTGACTAAACCTAGATAGATAGATAGCTAGATAGATAGATAGATAGATAGATAGATAGATAGATAGATAGATAGATAGATAGATAGATAGATAGATAGATAGATAGATACTTTATTAATCCCCAAGGGGAAATTCACATACTCCAGCAGCAGCATACTGATAAAAACAATATTAATTAAAGAGTGATAACAATGCAGGTATACAGACAGACAATAACTTTGTATAATGTTAACGTTTACCCCCCCGGGTGGAATTGAAGAGTCGCATAGTGTGGGGGAGGAGCGATCTCCTCAGTCTGTCGCTGAAGCTGCTCCTCTGTCTGGAGGTGACACTGTTTAGTGGATGCAGTGGATTCTCCATGATTGACAGGAGCCTGCTGAGCGCCCGTCGCTCTGCCACAGATGTCAAACTGTCCGGCTCCATGCCTACAATAAAGCCTGCCTTCCTCACCAGTTTGTCCAGGCGCGAGGCGTCCCTCTTCTTTATGCTGCCTCCCCAGCACACCGCAAATGTTAAACATAACACAAAACACTGCACACCTATTTAACCGTGACACTGTTAAGATTTGTAGTGTGTAAAATGAACTTTCAAAAATAAAATAAAATAAATAAAAACAGTATTTACCTTTTTTTGGGGATAAACTTCCCAGTATTAAAAATTCTACAAACTGCCTTAGATTTGGTGCTTTTCCTAACAAATAAAGTGACATTTACATCTCCCTTCAAGACAGTTATGTTTGTTGACAAGGACAAATGCAAAATAAGCCATTAAGAAACACTTCATACATCTAATCCAGAGAAAAGAAATGGGTTAAAATATTGTTTTGTGTTGAGCAAATCAAACAGTTTTTAGTGTCATTTGCATTTCTCAGATCATTGCTTTCAGGATGAAGTGTCATATAATAATGTAAGTCCTTTGTGTTCACAATCCTAGGTAGCACATTTTAATATACATTATCGAGAACAATGAAGATTTCATGCACAGTTTTAGCCACAAAAAAGCATGGGCTTAACACATAACATATACAAGTAGCTTTAATGGTGATCATTTTTAACCATAGGTTTGATCTTGTAATGCAACTTCATTAAAAAATTCAATTATGGCATTTATCTACTGTTACAAATCATATATGATTGCCAAAAAGCAATTCCTAAACAAACTGCCACTTCAGCTGTGAGAGTGAATCAGACAAATTCATAACATCTAATGCGAAGGTAATACTATCCAAGGTACTACACTCCACTCCCTAGTGCTGCTCCATATTATTAGCGGCCACTGTGTTTATGAGATGACATGGATTTGTGCAACATTCAAATCACTCAATTAATAAACTCATCACTTACAAGAGACATCACTAATACAGTACATCTGATTATGCATTTAAGGGTGCAATGAATTCAGACTGAAAGTCAGCATATTAATGCCCAGGTTGTGAGTGTTAATTATGATCTTGACCTTGATGGCATTAACATCAGCATCACAAGTTAGCTCATTGTTTGGATGTGTGTAGAGGTGCGCCTTCATTTATACTCTACACACAGAGGCTCATGTTACCTAGAAAGCACGTGTACAAGAGAATCACGCAACTTCCGTGGCTTACCTAAATAAGACGAGAGAGATGTCATTCTGTTGAGTATGAGAACTGAGTTACGGTTAAGAATTTTTCCTTCAGAACATTTTGGTTCCTTGAAAAATGTTCCGTAATTGTACATGGAATACACAGGCGTGAATCTGTTCTAATTCGTGGTTCAAGCTGAATTATTAGCATCTGCTCTTTAATGCAACAGTTCTGTTGGGAAGGTATAGCAAGTAAGTATGTCCAGCGCCAAATACGTCAGGTGTAGACTATAGAGGGTCCCACTGACCAAACTGAGGTGTTGCTTCTCTGTGTGCCTCTTTACACAAGGGTTTTACTGGGTCGGCAACTATGTATGTCTGCTACTACTGGATTCATCAGCTACTACATATGTTCCATATGCTATCTTACTACTCTGTGGTGTGCATGATTCATGTTGCATCTTGCATCATGGGCGGCACGGTGGCGCAGTGGGTAGCGCTGCTGCCTCGCAGGTGGGAGACCTGGGTTCACTTCCCGGGTCCTCCCTGCGTGGAGTTTGCATGTTCTCCCTGTGTCTGCGTGGGTTTTCTCCGGGCGCTCCGGTTTCCTCCCACAGTCCAAAGACATGCAGGTTAGGTGGATTGGCGATTCTAAATTGGCCCTAGTGTGTGCTTGGTGTGTGGGTGTGTTTGTGTGTGTTCTGCGGTGGGTTGGCACAATGCCCGGGTTTGGTTCCTGCCTTGTGCCCTGTGTTGGCTGGGATTGGCTCCAGCAGACCCCCGTGACCCTGTGTTCGGATTCAGCAGGTTGGAAAATGGATGTATGGATCTTGCATCATGTCTTCACGTAGAGAGAGTGCTGTACGAGCAAATGCTTTACACATGCGTGTGCACAGAAGAGCATGTCGGCACAGAAAAAATCATTTGCATCAAGTCAATTTGGTTGCTGCCAGCAATGAGCACAGCTCACCACAGTCAGTTAATAATCACACCACGACCATAAACTCTTAAAGAAACAATAGGTACTCCAAAATGACATCTCCATTACTTTTAGCCCACATCCCCTGCCCTGAGTACTTCTTTGGAATCAGCCTCTGCAATATATCAATCAGCACACTTTATGCATGCTGGGACTTGACTAGTCATCATGTACGGTACCATCAGTGAGGATCTCAACCCATCTGAATAATTCATTATAAACAAAAATGGCAATTATACAGATTCTGTAAGATACAGTACCAGTATGCAATCATGTCATTAGTCCCTCAGTGAACAGCCATTTTTATTATGAAATACTTTAACAAATTAAAGAGCTCTTCATTGCCAGTGTGGAGGACAGGAGTCACCTAGACTAGTATGAAGATGAGTGTCATATTTAGTACAAAATAAAGAAGTACATGTATTACTTTCAAAAATCAAACTTTTCTTACACAATCTAGGCACTGACCAGGCTGAATTCTCTTTAGAGTAATTAGACTTAATGTTAGACTTTATTGAAGGTCATATATATTTCATGTGCAAAGGATGAAAAAACAGCCATGGCAAGAAGAGAAAGTGACAACTCAAGCTGCGACAAGCAATTAAAAAGATATGCACCAGTAACCTTTCCATAGATTTAATATGTATATAAATTGTTTAGTCCTTTCAAATCCCAAACTGCATTTAGCAAAAAGTAGAGGTGCACTACACTTGAGGTAGCTCTGAAATTAGACATAGCAATTCACACCTTACGTAAGGCACATTCACTTCCAAAGTACTCTAGCCAAACTGTTAACAGCTACAAGGTTTTTTTTTTTTTCCTTCTACAAGACAGTGTTTCTAAAATCCCAAGAGCATGTTTAAAAATGTTTTTCTTTTTTGTTCTGCTGTACCTAAAGTAGTTCTGCTGTTTAAAATGAAGGGTTTTTCAATTCGGAATTGTATTTAAATATGCCTGTGGAGATTCGGTTCTGGGCTTGATTACATTTTATGTTAACTTTGGCTTTCCTCTTTTTGTTCACAAATGTTTCCTCTGAAAGTCCAGGCAGAGCCTGCAGGTTGATCGATGGTCTTTAAGACCCCATGCAGTTATGTGGGGCCAACTTTTGTAGGACTGCTGTTTCATTCACACCATAGTAAACCGGAAACTGGATGGGTTGGTGGCTAGAGTTAAGTGCTATAAAGAAGAATATCCGACTGTCTAGATGCTAGATTTAAAAATGGTGTACTTGAGTGGAGCTTAAAAGACACATAAAAAATAAAGGCATTACAGACACTGGCAGGAAACCTTGTTTAGGTAAAATAAAAATAAAACTAAGGCTTGTGAAAGTAGCTTTCACTAATGTAAACACATGCAGATAAAATGCACATGAATAAAAGATCTATGCAAATATCGCCCAGCTATATCAGTGAATACAGTAGTAAAAACAATTAACATGCTCAGAGTCTTGAAGGGTAGTCAAATGACTCCTACTTTAATGAGATCAATGCAGCATTTTGAAACTGAAAATACAAGCACGCACCAGATGCCCTCTGGCCACCTTGACACACCTTCACAAATGAGGCCAGACACCAGATAAAAAGCCAATAATTCTTAATTAAAATGTGTGGGGCTCACTGCAGGTAATCAAGGAAGAGTAAATCAAAGACATAAATCAGCAAATGATACCATCAAAGCCTCGCTGGTCCAACTCAGACTTAAGGTGCTACTCTACAAACTGGATATAGTTTTACTAAACAGTTCTTTAAAATAAAAAAAAGACTTGGGGAGATATTGATTCACATTTAATGGTTGCAAGCAGAGAACAAGTGAGAAACACAAGTAGGATGCTTTATGTTTGCCCTCCCAAAACCATACACTGTATTTACTAACATAGATGCTAGAAAAGGCTGTAAAAAGTGTTATTTAAATTTATGAAAGGTTTTGGTGAGTAGGTATCTGCACAAAGAAGAAATGAAACTTTTTTCGTCCCACTAACTATACACCATGACAGTAACACTCACTCAATCTTCAATTAGGAGTACTGGTAACAGGATGTGCTGAAGTGGACAGACAGTCTTTAGTAGTTACATATTTCTGAGGAACCCCAAGGAGAGAGAAACGCCATAACTGTTTTTGCCAGTGGAGCATGTCTGGTATAAGAATCATGGGATTGGCCAACTACAGTACATGCCAAAAGCACAGCTGAGTGTTCTCCTTCAGAGACTCAGACGGTTAATAACAACAAGTAATGCCACAATGCAAAGGAAGTGGCTTCAGCTTGAGTAATTCCTACTGAACTCTTTCAAAACAATTTGGTTATTTTGAATTCTAAGAAAACACAATTTTAACCACTTAAATGGATTTCAGAATAAAGACAAATTAGGCTATATTTCATGATTATGTATTTTTACGCTTTTATAACCTCAGAATCAAATAATTTGTTTGAGTTCTGCCTAATTCAGTTTTTCCTCTTCTACATAATAGTACAGTAATATTATGCCTGGTATACCTTATTTTAATCCCAAAAATGACAGAATAGCAGGTTTTGAAAATAAACCTTGCAAAGAGCACGCTGCTGCGACTTTCCCATGCTCTTCCTTGGTTGGTGTTAAAAGTATGAAGCAGTATTTTCAAAGCTTCTATATTTATCTAATTTATCTTTTATCCAAAGTAAACATGTGCATTCTGCATTATGATCAATGGTGCATATTCCTTATTTTGTAAAAACATTCATGAACACAAAATTGTTTCTTGAAAGAAATTTATTTTGTGACATATTTTACTGCATACAGTATATATTACAGAGCTGAGATTTAGCTAATTACTGATACCAAAATCACAAACAGTCACACTATGGAGGCCAAGTGTGAATGAATGCATAAAAATATCTTTTGCTGTGGTCAGTCTCTAACTTTGAGAAAAATGTGATTAACGCTCCCTGTGTCCACTCTGATTTTGTTTTATTTGCAAAACCAAAATAATATAATTTGAAAAAACAACTATTTCAATATTAGACTAGAGAATGCCAGAAATGTGTCAAAGATTTTGCGCATCAGAACATGTGAAAGTTTTTCTCTTTACCTTTTTGAAACAACACTAGTGCTGCAGTGTATTTTTGGTTCCTCAGCCAAATCACTAAGGTTTCACACATCCATTATGCAAAAACACCACCCGCCTGGATGAGCACAAAGTTGGCCGCAGGTGATACATATGACAGACGGACAGACAGATAGATGATATCACACTTCATATTAGCAGCTTTCTTCCTGGAAAAAGTGGAAGGTGAAGTGACTCCTAGGAAGAAACGTCATACTGCAGCCCTCATCCACCAAATGACACTTGTTACATACTCACTCATGCCATTCGATACGTGCCCATTATATCCATCTAAAAAAGATTAATTAACAGTGGTCTGTTTACTGAGTTAGAGATGAAGCAACATTGGGTTTATTATAAGTGGTTTAACTTTTGAGATTAGACAAGATAGCATGTAGGCGTGCAACCCTGTGACCTTTGAGAGCCCCTAACCCCCCACCATCCCAAAAACTGATTCAATGCACATACACCTATAGCCACAAATTTTCTAAAGAGCAGCCCAGGTTTCTCCCATTTAGCGGTCAAATACTGACCAGCGACAGGGTGAGAACCTCAAGAAGGACCCTTTACTACTGCCCAAAACGTGAACAGCGCAAAAATTTTACAGTTGTTGAGACACTGGAGCTAAACTCCTAATAAGTGATAAAGTTAGCAATGTCACTGTTCAGGCCTAGCAATTTGCTGTTAGAATATAGTAATAATGTGCATTACATTTTTCAGTCCAGTATTAGGATTGCTACTGAGATTCCTATACCAAATGCCATACAATGGAGGCAGTAGAACCCAGCCAACACTATAACTTGATAAAGGAATATTTAAATAGAAAAAAAATATTGAATGAAATTATAGGATGGAGGAAGCGGTAATCTCACTGGAGTTCATGAAACACTTGGTGAACTACATTACAGGTGACATACTGGTGGAAGCCAAGCCAGTTTTCACAATGGTGTCCTTTTAACTTATTGCAGCAAAATGAGAGCAACAATAAATCATCTGTTTATATACCAAATTCAATAGTAGCTAGAAAAATGGTATGCTGGACCCTTAAAACCCTGCAGTCATATCATCAGTTACTTCCCTCTGTATGACAGTTGGTAGGCCCAAATGGACTTAGCACTTCCTTTCCCTTTTTCTGTTTAGACTTTCCTTTATTAGGTTATAGTATTGGCTGTATGAGCCCTCCGATGGCATGAACAATGCAGTCCACTTTATTAGTACACATGACAGACATCTTGGAATGGGCATGTCCCGAATGATTGTAAAGAGTGGGCCTGTTGCAAGTATTGCATACTGTAGTTACTCTCAGATGCTCATAGGACCCCCAAACTTTGTCATTAGTTAACCTACCTGAATTATGGGCAGATCAATGCCAGTATTAAAAATAATGCTTAGAACTAAACCAAATAAGATAACCATTACATTTTGAACACTGCTAGATTAGGCTCTTGTTCTCCAAACTGTAGCTGATAAAGAAAATAATTACCAATTCAGAAAAATGTAGGTGTCTGCATATACTTCTGTATGTATGTATATGTGTATACTGCATGTTGAGCTGTGCGCTTTTTAAGGCACAGAGTTCTGTAGTCTTACAGGAGAAAGTAACCTTGCATGGAAAAATGCCAAATACGTCAGAGGTATAAAATATAAACTTCTCAAAAAAATTAAAGGAACACTTTGAAAACACATCAGATTTCAATGGGAAAAAAATCCTGCTGGATATCTATACTGATATGGACGTAAGAATGCCACATCATTTGATGGAATTGAAAATGATCAACCTACCGAGGGCTGAAATTCAAAGACCCCGAAAATCAAAGTGAGAAAATGATGTGGCAGGCTAGTCGATTTTGCTGAAATTTCATTGTAGCAACTCCAAATTGTACTCAGTAGTTTGTATGGCCCCCACGTGCTTGTATGCATGCATAACAACGTCGGGGGGGGGGGGGGGGGAATGGGGGTTGGGTGCTGGGTTCATGCTCCTAATGCCCCCCCCAGATCTGGACCAAGGCATCACTGAGCTCCTGGACAGTCTGGGGTGCAACCTGGCAGCATCGGATGGACCGAAACATAATGTCCCAGAGGTGTTCTATTGATTTAGGTCAGGCGAGCGTGGGGTCCAGTCAATGGTATCAATTCATTCATCCTCCAGAAACTGCCTGAATACTCTCGCCACATGAGGCCGGGCATTGTTGTGCACCAGGAGGAACCCAGGACCCACTGCACCAGCATAGGGTCTGACAATGGGTCCAAGGATTTCATCCCGATACCTAATGGCACTCAAGGAGCTGTTGTCTGGCCTGTAGAGGTCTGTGCGTCCCTCCATGGATATGCCTCCCAAGACCATCACTGACCCACCATGCTGAACGATGTTACAGACAGCATAATGTTCTCCACAGCTTCTACAGACACTTTCACATCTGTCACTTGTGCTCAGGGTGAACCTGCTCTCATCTGTGAAAATCACTGAGCCCCAGTGGTGGACTTGCCAATTCTGGTATTCTATGGTAAATGCCAATCAAGCTCCACGGTGATGGGCAGTGAGGACGTCAGGCCCACAGGCCACCCTCATTAAGTCTATTTCTGATTATTTGGTCAGAGACATTCACACCAGTAGCCTGCTGGAGGTCATTTTTTAGGTCTCAGGCAGTGCTCATCCTGTTCTTCCTTGTCCAAAGGAGCAGATACTTGTTCTGCTGATGGGCTAAGGACCTTCTACATCCCTGTCCAGCACTCCTAGAGTAACTGCCTGTCTCCTGAAATCTCCTCCGTGTCCTTGAGACTGTGCTGGGAGACACAGCAAACCTTCTGGCAATGGCACGTATTGATGTGCCATCCTGGAGAAGCTGGACTACCTGGGCAACCTCTGTAGGGTCCAGGTATCATCTCATTCTACCAGTAGTGACACTGACGGTAGCAAAATGCAAAACTAGTGAGAAAACAGAAAAGATGAGGAGGGAAAAACATCAGTGGCCTCCACCTGTTAAGCCATTCCTGTTTTGGGGGTCGTCTCACTGTTGCCCCCCTAGTGCACCTGTTGTTAATTTCATTAACACTAAAGCAGCTGAAACTGATTAACAACCCCCTCTGCTACTTAACTGACCAGATTAATATCTTAGAAGTCTCATTTGAGTTGATGCTGTACTCAGATTAAAAAGTGTTCCTTTACATTTTTTTTGGCATCTCACTTTCCTTCTGGCTCTGAGGATGAAAGTTAACTTTCACTAACAGGGCACTAACTACAACTACAAGGTTTATAGAACCCTCTTAGTTAACTCCAAAACTGTAGAAATTAGACTTGGTCTATTCTCAGTTTTATTTCATTTGAGGACTGTTAATGAAACAAATCATAACAAACTGAAACAAACAGAAAACATGTATAACTAAACTAAAATTACTATGCAATAGCTGGGAGCCACGCGTCTAACAAAACATGTTTAAAAGTATGTTTCAAGTCCTGATTTAAACTGCAAGAAAACAGGACAAGATAGATTAATAGAGAAGTACAGTGTGTCATGCAGTGACAAGTATCTGATGTTTTGACCAGGACCCTAAGCACTTCTTAAATACTAGCATACACTGCTTGAGTCTTGTTTTCTTATAATCCACAGATCCATCCATCCCTTTACTGTACTTGCATTCTCTAGGCCAGACTTAAAGTAAGCCACCAGTATACTTTAAAGTTTCATTTATTGGTCCTATTTTCAGTCATTTGCTGGTAAATCTTGCTGCATTAATTACAGGGCACTGTGTTTTTTAAATATGTTAAATAGTTGGCTAGATCTCGTGTCTTTCATGAAATGTCACTAAAGTCTTAAAACATCATATAACTAAAATCAAATGCAAAATACATGTAAGACAGATTTTTTTCAAAACCTATTTTCCTTCATCTGTATTTGATGAACCTCCTCTGAATTAACATGTTCTGAAAAAAATCTAATAGAGCACAGACAGTATCAGGAGCTAAACAATACAGCAAATTTCTCTTTGTGACTCTCTTCAGAATTGTGTGGGCTTATCTTTGAAATCTGAGCATGCAAAACAAAGACATTAATAAAGAAGTAAAGGGGTCTCTAAAATGCAAGCCCAGATTGTAGCCATGATATACACATGAAATAGCAAGTTTCTTATGTTATCTTGGACTTGCCAAGGCCAGATTTGAAAGAAAGCGGCAGTGGCAAGATATGAAAGCGGGAAGAACACAATACGATATTGATCTCTTGCTGGCAGGAGATAAACTTGTAGACGTTTATCAGTTGTATGGCAAGCAAAAGTGAGAAGTTGAATCAATGGCTTGGATTCTGCGGTAGTAAGCAAATTACAGTATGCTTCATTATATAAGGCTGTCTTAAATGCGTCTTAGGGAGCATGGACATCGGACTGTTTCTTTCTGCCCATGTTTCATTCATACCCTGTACTACAAAGATTAAACTGACAATTTCAACATGTCCAACTGGTATAATGCCATCACACCAATCCCCAGAACCCATCAACTGCAAAATATATTCAATACCAACTTCTGAAGTAAGCCTCCATCTTTCAAAGCTGCCCGGGAAGTATATGTACTGTAACACTCTGAGCAGTCAAGGAAAATGATACTTTTTATTGGCAAACTGAACAGATTACAATATGCAAGCTTTGGAGGCAACTAAGGACCCTTCTTCAGGAATGATCTTGACTTCTCATTGCATCCATAATGGCTAACACAGTACAACACCCTACTACTACTGTAACCCTCTGAGAAAGTTTACAGTAAGTCACCAAGCTGTATGTCAGAGTGCAGACACAAAAGGAAGTAAAATCGCTACGTATAGCAAAAAACACGAAAATGCTATGCGACCACAGGTGACAGCATCTTGTTTATTTTTAACTTATTTGCAAGAAAGAAGTTCTCTTAAATTGCTTGAAACGCTAAGAAATTAAAGAAAAATATGTCAGACTTACATCTAGGGCACATACAGTTGAGCAGACATTCAGTACTGTGATTTACCACCAATAAAACAATAATCACAATTGGCTACAAAGTTTAAGAATCAACGCTAGTACCGAGTTTTCATCTTTCACCACAAGTCTAACTGCTTTGACTCACACTTTTTTTTTCTACTGTAGGTTGTATGGTATACTGGTAAAACTGGAGTTAGCAAAAAATGTATGTAAGCAAGAGTCAAGTAAAAAACTGAAAATCCATGAAAACTCCAGACGAGCTCACACCGGGATTCTTACCATAGCCTTTGGAGCCACGAGGCAGACCAAATCATCAGGCTGCCCCAGTGCATCGGAGGATTCAAGCTGCTGTAGTGTAGAATCAGCGGTCTGGGTTCATATCCCACATCCCTAAAGATGTGCATGTTTACTTATTTGCCACTTTTAAATTGGCCTGGTGTGAATGTTGGCATATGTTTGAGTACAGCCTGCAAATGACTGGTACGCTATCCAGGCAGACTCCTGCTTTGCCACAGAGGTTGTTAGGGTAAACTCTGGTTCCTGTGGCAAAGCTTCAGAATGTTATGTTATTGTATATTACTGGGGCATGAAATATGTCAGTGCATCAGATTTCTGCTTTTCTCACTTTCCCTAGGTTTTGCTCTTTTGACTTTCACTTTTTCTTTCAGATGCTTGTTACACTGTACACCATTTGTGCCATGACAGTCGACACTCACATTTCCTCATTGCATGATCACTTCTTCTTGATTCATCTTTAGAAATTAGTTTTTCGGGGCATACTTGATAATATCACCAGGATCATCACAGACACTTTTGAGATTTAAAGGAGATACATTTACAATGTTCACTAAGAGTTCCTTATTTATTTTATCAAGTGTCTTTCACAGTGAGGAACTAAGCATAGAAACAGTTAACAAGAAAGCTCCTGTAGAACAGTATAAACACTCTGAGGTACATGCACTCCACCAAGACCCTATCTTCATATAAGATTTAACATATGTGAACTGAATATGCATAAAAGTACACTGGCAGCAAAGAGTTAATCACATAGCATGGCAGGCATCAGTGTTGCAATTAAGAAGGAGTAAGCTTCAAGAACTTGACACTGATCTTGGACTGTGGCTTTCCTCAGGATCTACCTAACCAGAACAGTATCTTCTTGTGCCACTTGACAATGCATCAAAGAAGCACTGACTCTGTGGAGAGCTGCCAGAATTAGCAGTAGAGTCTAAGCAGTGAATGCTGCCAGATCAGGACCTTAATTGATGGCGAGTCAGCTGGAATGAAAACGCCTGTGTGCCGTCCCATGATATGAATTTGAGTCATATTTAAAATATTTTTGAAATTTAAACATTATTTAAAAAATACAGTGCACGGTAGAAGAGAGACCTCTTTGAGAATCTGCAGAGAGACAGCAGATTAGTGTGGCATGGCAAGAGAGATATTTCATAATTCAGTTAGGGAGTCGATAAGCATGAAAACTCACAGAAAGAAACCTTGTTACCGGGCATAATTCATTAACCCTACAGTATTTAAAATTTTTAAACTTGTTAAGGCTTCTCATCCCTGGGATACAGTCGCTTAAAATTTAAGTCATGACTAATATAATAGATAGTAAAGGAAAAATGTCATAAACATAATTTAAAGATGCAATAAAGTGAAGTTCACAACTTCCCATGTAGAAAATCAAGAATTTGTTTCAGCTATGTATTTTTTCTCCATTAGCGAATATCTCACTGAACAATTACTATTAAATACAGATTCTGTAGTCGGATTCACCAGGCTTTTTCTGAACCATGAATGGCTGATGTCTAAGAGCTCCAGGATGCTTTCTTCAGTCCCGGCCTTGCCCATGTCCGTGTGGAGTTCTCAGTGTTCTCCTGTACCTGTTTGGCTTGTGTTTCACAGTCGGAAATGAATTTGCTAGGGTGTGCATGTGTTACCTGAGATGACTGGCTGCCCATCCAGGCTTGTTTAATGCCTCTAAGGTAGAAGCCACCTATTGCCACCCCGGCACTGAATTAAGCCAATTCAGAAGGTGGATGGACAGCATTAGTTGTCATACATTAAAATCTATTAATTCAACACAAAATCAGATATGAATATTGATGGAAATTTAGTTTTTTGGGGCATACTTGATAATAATATGACCAGGATCATTACAGACACTTGAGATTTAAAGGAGATACATTTACAATGTTCACTAAGAGTTCCTTATTTATTCAAGATTTTCACAAATATGAAAGCACACACAAAAAAGACAGTTAAAAGTATACTGCTGTCAGGCAAGATGGTGTTAAGTCTTAAGGGTCCATACAAGTCTAGATAGCACGTAACTATTTAAAATGGCTGTATTTGGGAAGTACTGGATATCGAAAAATAACCAAGTAAGGGAAAGGTGCTAAACTATTTGTAAAATTTTGACACATTCGTCTTCAAATTCCTAATCTGTTGATGAACACCGAAAAGATTGAAGTCTAATCTGATTCCAACGCCAATCCATACAATACCTTGTTTTTGTCTATTCTGTTAAAGGAAGCATGGAAGGGAAACTCCTGTTTGCCTCTTACATGTGGCACACTACTGAATTATTTAACTTAACTCTAATTTTCCCTTGACCTTTCCATGCAGACAAAAATGAAATGCTCTATAAATTAGCTTTCTTCGAAAGTCTGAATACAAAAGGAACATGTTGAAAAGCTTTTTGTATAGAAAAGTGTAGACATTGATTTTTTTTCTTTTTCCCTTTAATATTGCCTGTTTAAGCACTGCCAGAGCTGCTGATAAACTACATATGCACTTGCTTTCTATGGCTGCCAGACAGCAGCAAGTGCAGATTGCTGTTTACTGCCATGAGTGGGTCTTTTCCCTTAAGGTCAGCTTTATTCTGTTTTCATTACCACCTTCAAAAATTACAGCACTTGTCATATCCAGAAGCAATTGCCTGATGGTGCACCATTTGCAGTGACAAACAGGCTTTTGTTGGAACAGTATGGTGTTCAAATGTACAGTATTTACAGTATAAGGGACAAACTTTGAATACATTTCTGCCATTTTAAGTGTGGCTGCACTGTTAAAAAAATAAGAGCAGTATATTTAGGTAAGTGGTTTTTATTGAGATGCACATCCCCTTTTTTCTTGAGCATTTAAATAAACAACACATTTTAAAATTCAAGGAAACTGATTCATATAAAAAATGCAGAACCCCAAAGCTTAGCATTAAGATTAGATATACGCTATTAACAATACCCTACATTTGAAGTAGGGGGTTCAGCCTAGGTAGTGTTCTGGTATCTGCCAAACCCACAATCGTCCTTCAGACTGCCAGACAGCGACGTGTGATTCATCACTCCAGAAATCACATCTCACCTGCACCGGAGTTCAATGGTGGCATGCTTTACACCACTCTAGCTGACACTTGCCATTGCATATAGTGATTTTAAGTTTGTGTGCAGCTGTTTGGCCACAGAAGCCCATTTCATGAAGCTCCCAAAGCACAGTTCTTGTGTTACACGCTATGCGCTTCAGCACTCAGCAGCTCTGCTCTGTGAGTTTGCGTGGTCGACCACCTTGTGGCTGAGCTGTTGCTCCTAAATAGTACATCACAATAATGACACTTACATTTGACTGAGACAGATCTAACAGAGCAGAAATTTCACATACTGATTTGTGGCAAAGCTGGCATCCTATGATGGCATTAAATTTAAAGTCACTAAGTTCTTCAGTATGGCCCATTCTACTGCCAATGTCAGACAATGGAGATGGCATGGCTATTTGATTGATTTTATGAATCTGTTAACAATGATTGTGGTTTAAACAACTGAATTAAATAATTTGGAGTGGTGGCCACATACTTTTAGGCATATACTGTAAGTGTTAGTGAAGACTGCAGTACCAACACACTGATCTAGGCTGACCTGGTCATACCATCCTTACCTACCTCCTACAGGAATTCCCAGGGCAGTTAAAAAATATAATCAATCCAGCATGTCCTGGGTCTGCTCTATAGTCATCTCCCAGGGGTGTGCCTGGTACACTTCCTTAAGAAGACGCTCACAGGACATCTGAACTACACACACATCTGCATATTCTTTAAAATTCTGCCTTTTTCCTTAACTAAATAATATACATTATATTTAAGGATGTATGGAATTATTTTCTGCTTACTGAAATTGTTAAGTCAAACAGTGATATTTTTAAGCTGCTATTTCACACTGGAAATTTTGAAGTGAAAATTGACTGGGATTAGGATCATTTCAAATGGGGCTTTGCTTTCACCTACTGTGGCAGGCAGTAGTATAACCACGATTTCTTATCCATTAATCTGAGATATCCTGGTTGTCCCAAATTCCCTTCCGCCACCTCTTTTAACCTTCTTCTTGACACACTTTTCTTTGTCTCCATCACAGTACCCTTTGTCATCTAGTGGTTCTTACATAAGTGCTCAAACCAGTTTATTTGCTTTCATCACACGATGTATCACCCTCACGCCTTCTCAACCTTGCCCAACTTCTCCTCTCATTCACCTTTCTAATTACTGCCTAAGAAACTTTCTTAGCGGTAGGAATTTGGGATGGCTCTCAGAAATTCATCCATACACATTTCTGCCTTGGGACCACCGAGTCTGCTTTTCAGTACACATTCAACATGTCACCTAAATAGCTGAACGTCCTTAGTCTAGTGCTGATAAACATGTTTATACATGCTAAAGAATCAAATGCCTTGCTTGCTGCAAGGAGACTACCCAAATGGGTCTTTTAAAAAAAATCTACTGTATAGCCCATGACTGAAGAGGCCTGCCAACACATTTTCCACATAAAATATGTGGTGCTGTGATTAGTGTTGTTGCCCCGGACTTTCAGGGTCTAGTTTGCACATTCTCCTTGTGTCTGAATGGGTTTTGTCCACTGATCTAACATCTTCAACATTCAGTCATGCCAAGAACATATCAAAGTGTCGCTCCAGAACATGTCATTCACATTCATCTAATTAGCTTTAAAGTTAGCTCAAGACACCACAAAAGCAAGAACTGCATGAAAAGTGTCCTTTTTTTTGTTACTAAAGGCTGTTAGACAATGTTGCTCCATATTTACGATGTCAAGAGCGCAGTTTTAAGATGTTTGGTTGAAAGTTAATGGCACCTTTCATGTGATGCCAGGAATAGTCAAAGCTCAATGAGATCAGACCCACCATTTCTCTGGGTACTTTGCTTTTCTTCTGACAGCTCAAAAATACGTATGCCAAGTTAACTCACAATTCTAAACTTGCCCCAAGTAAGCGCAAGTGTTTTAGGGATGAGCAGCCTGTCTGGGGTTTGTTTTAGGCTCCAGTCCCTAGGGTCCATGAATTGGATTACATAGATCTGAGGAATTAACAGTACCCGGAATAAGTACAGTTAGGTCCGTAAGTATTTGGAAAGTGACACAATTTTCATAGTTTTGTCTCTATTTGTTATCACAATGGATCTGAAATGAATAATTACATCACTGAAGTGTAGGCTCTTACCATTAATTCAAAGGGTTTAACAGAAGTCTTTTAGGAATGATACATGGTCTCCCCCATTTTCAGGGGCTCAAAAGTATTTGGACAATTGAATGACAAGCTGTTTTCCACAGCCAGGTGTGAGCAGGTCCCTCATTATTTCATCAACTATAAAGCAGGTAGAAGGTCTGGAGTTGATTCCAAGTGTGGAATTTGCATTTAGAAGCGGTCCCTGTGAATTCTCAATATGAAGTCCAAAAGCTGTCCATGCAAGTAAAAACAGGTCATCATTAGGCACAGAAAACAAAACAAACCCATCCGCAAGGTAGCAGAAACACCAGGAGTGGTCAAATCAACCATCTGGTACTGTCTTAAAGAGAAGGTATGCACTGGTGAGCTCAGCAACACCACAAGGCCTGGACCACCATGGAAGACAACTGTGCTGGATGATTGCAGAATTCTTTCCTTGGTGAAGAAAAAAAACCAATTCACAACATTTAGCCAACCAAGAACACTCCCTGGTAGGTAGGCCTATCACTGCCAATGTCTACAATCAAGAGAAGACTTCACAAAAATAAATACAGAGGGTTCACCACAAGGTGCAAACCATTAGTAATCCTCAAGCAAAGGAGAGAGAGATTAGACTTTGCCAGAAAATATGTTTAAAAATCAAGTCCAGTTTTAGAACAGTTTTCTTTGGACAATGAAAATAAGATCCATATGTACCAGAATAATGGATAGAGAAGAATATGGAGAAGAGAAGGAATGTCTCATGATCTGTCACATTCCACACCATCTGTGAAACATGTAGGAGGCAGTGTTAAGGCATGGGCATGCGTGACTGCCAATGGAAGTGGGTCACTGGTGTTTATTAATGATATGACTACTGACAGGAGGAGCGGGATTATTTCTGATGTGAACAGGCCTATACTGTCTGCTCAGATTCAGACAAATGCTGCAAAACTGAAAGGATGACACTTCACAGTTTAGATGGACAATGAACCAAAACATACTGTGACAGCAAACCAAATGCTTTCAAGGCAAAGAAGTGGAATGATCCTCAGTGACCAAGTCAATCAACTGACCTTAAACCAATTGGACATGCATTTCACTTGCTGAAGACAAAACTGAAGGCAGAAAGTCCAACGAACAAGCAGCACCTGAAGACAGCTGCAGTAAAGGCCTGGCAAAGAATCAGTAGGGTGGAAACCCAGCAATAGGAGGTGGGCATGGGTTCCAGACTTCAGGTAGTCATTGAGGGTAGAAGAGTTTCAACCAAGTATTGAAAATGATTGTTATATTCATGATTATGTCAGTTTGTCCAAATAATTTTGAGCCCCTGAAAATGGGAGAGCCATGTAAAAAGTGGCTGTCTTTTCTAAATGCCTCATACAATGTTTTTGTTAAATGACTTAAATTAAAACTTGACTGCTTCATTTCATATCCACTGTGGTGGCACACAGAGCCAAAATTATTAGAATTGCATCCATCCATCCTCTTCCGCTTATCCCGAGGTCGGGTCGTAGGGGCAGCAGCTTGAGCAGAGATGCCCAGACTTCCCTCTCCCCGGCCACTTTTTCTAGCTCTTCCGGGGGAATCCCAAGGCGTTCCCAGGCCAGCCGGGAGACATAGTCCCTCCAGCGTGTCCTGGGTCTTCCCCGGGGCCTCCTCGCGGTTAGACGTGCCCGGAACACCTCACCAGGGAGGCGTCCAGGAGGCATCCTGATCAGATGCCCGAGCCACCTCATCTGACTCCTCTCGATGCGGAGGAGCAGCGGCTCTACTCTGAGCCCCTCCCGGATGACTGAGCTTCTCACCCTATCTTTAAGGGAGAGCCCAGACACCCTACAGAGGAAACTCATTTCAGCCGCTTGTATTCGCGATCTCGTTCTTTCGGTCACTACCCATAGCTCATGATCGGCCCTTGTACGATTGGTGCCAGAGCTTGGTCTGCATTGCTGGCAGTAAGTCGAACCCGTTTCCAGTAGAATTGCATCACTGTCCAAATACTTAATGGACCTAAATGTATATTTAAGTAGAAGAAGAGGGAAAATGGAATCAAAGACGACGAAAAAAAATACAAAAACAACTAATTTCTGGGTTTAAATCTATATATAATAATATAATAACCTAAATAAAACAAGATTATTATTATTTTTAACTTCCTCAAGAGAGACTTGTGAAATTAACTGAAAAAATTATAAGCTTCAAATCAGTGTGTATTATATAATCAATTCTAATCCCTTATTTATGCATTTTTAAATGTCTGTATATTTTATATGTAATGCATTTTGTTTTCATTTCTTGAAAAAAGTGAAAGTGTGAGATGTAAGGTACAATGACAAGTTTTGTTTCATTTTGCAATGATCTGATTGTTCTCCTTAAGGATTCCTGACAAATTCAAAGCAGGCTCTCCTTCCCCATCTACTGGTAAAACGTGACAGGGAGGGAAATGCACTGCCCACCCCCTTTGGGCTCACACATATTGCACAAACACTTTAGAGAAATCTATATATAGCAAACATTTTGCAGATTAGAGAGTTTGTTGCCGCCTTCAATGAATATGTAGTAGTGTAAAGTAAACTAAATTATATAAAAGGACTGCATGCAGGAAACGTATTTTGAGTGTTCAATCACTATTTCAATCCTTCCCTTACTTTAGCTGCTCATAGATCACATCTACTGTACTTCATTCTCTTTTTTTATAGTGACCCAGTACAGATTCCATGGCAGCTTTGAATGATGGAACATTTAATGGGACTTTCTCTGTAAAGGATGGCTACACTGAGAAACTGCAGAAGTTGAAATGTTAAAACAAGTATGTTAATATGGCTCCAGAAGCCTCATTTTGAAGTGTCAATTACATGGAACAGAAACATATGACAGGTTTTGACAACTTCTGGCTTGCAGCAAGAATTTAAATAGCAAAAAAAGAAGCAAAAAATCCTCATATGATGTTTTACCAAATACTTTTCACCCTGCATCTGTGCTTTATTGAACCTTGTGTGAAACTGTCAACCATGATAATTTCCCATCATTATTTAAAGAACAACTACATTACATTAAAAGCAAATAGTATACGACAAAAGTATAAGAAATGTTTGAAACTCATTTTACCTGCCAACAGCAGCTACATAAAGAAAAGTGACAAGCATTCCTTAGAGATCATGCATGGAGATTAGTTTTTCTGGGTTTTGTGGAAGAGGCCACCTCTTGGTTCCCAGCCTGTGCTGATTTCTGATCTCCTTAACAAACTCTTAGGCATATTCACTTGTAAGGGCAGTGGCCTTGATAGGCTTAAAACATACAGACATACATTCACTACATTTGCCCTGTTAAACTGCAAATGTATGGTACCAGGAGATCTGCTGAATGGATATTCTGTTAGACAGAGGTTTCTTCATTAAATGAGTCTTCTTCATAAACTGTTTTTAAAAAATGAAAAACTATGAAAATATTACTAGGAGATGCTCAAATTATGTTATATGTTATGCTGTATCCTCAAAGAGACAAGCAAGTAAATATGTTAATATACAGGACCACAGTTACTTAGCCATCACAACAAATGTGTTTACTGGTTTGTCAGCAGCATATGTGAAAGTCTGCAGTGCAGTGGAAAATACGAACTACTGAAAACAAAAACAAGTCTTCATAGTAACCCAGTCATGCCGAGCAGGCTTTGGGTGTAAATGTGGGTGCACATATATTTATGGAATTACACTCATTAAAACACACAGATATTCTTAAGTGGTAAACGGGAAGTAAAAAGTAACATGAAAAGCTGTTGAAGAGTGCCATCAAAAAGAAGCAAGGAAAGCAAATGTGGCATACCTCTCATTCAGCAATGGTACAACAAAGGTCACTTTGAATTGTTTCTCTAAAAATACTTGCCGTAAATCATTACAAAAACAAATATACCCAAGTGACATTTGCAGAGAAACCACAGGGATCTTTTTAAAGACCTCAGAAATGTTTTTTTTCCCAGTAACATACTGTAGTTAGCAGTCTAATTTGGTAGCACATTAGTTTTGTACCATACTGCATAAAGAGATGACGATGAAACAGCATGAGAGGAACACAGAAGGTTACAGTCGTTGATCCACTGACAGTGATGCTTAGAGCTTCAAAAGTCAA
This sequence comes from Erpetoichthys calabaricus, assembly GCF_900747795.2. NCBI lineage: Eukaryota > Metazoa > Chordata > Cladistia > Polypteriformes > Polypteridae > Erpetoichthys > Erpetoichthys calabaricus. The sequence continues at coordinate 99,490,240 of NC_041397.2, read as the reverse complement.
GATTACATTTTTGTACATAAAGTGGTTAATCCCCAACTGCAAAAGATGTAATTAATGTCACATACCTCTAGTGTTTCACCAAAATTATAAGTCTAGACCACAGTCATCTTCATCATCCATTATCTAGTTGACAATTAGAAATGTGTGCCATTATAGATTAAATATTTCACACTAATACTGTCTATTTTTTAATAATGTTTTCACTTCTTTTGCAGATTTAGACTACTATACCCCTAAGTACCAAGTGTTAGGGGTCATTGACAAAATGTAGACAATTACATCTGCATTGGTGGTTAGTGTGCTGTTAAGGGAATAATGGTAGCTGCTGTCTTTATGTTCTGCACTTATGTTTTATTTGCATAAGCCTCACCACATCCAATTTCATGCCCCTTATGAGGTGATATCAGTAGAATATTTATAGTAATTTATTAAGATACGAACACACAGTCAAGACAGGAACAATGAACTGTCATTCTGCTTTAGTCAATATATAATATTTGATCAGCATACACTACCTTAATACCCTTTGGGAAAATACATTGCAAACCTCATACAACAAGCAAATATCTAATTGCATTTCAAAAAGAAATTATATTACCCCTTAACAGTGTTCAAAAATGTGTTGATCACCTCCTGAGATTTGAAAATGCATTTTGCTGTGGGCCACTACATCAGGCTTACTTCTCCTAATCAATATCTGGATGTGAACAATCAAAGGGGAAAGAAAAATGAAAAGTGCTAACATGAGATTATACAACTCTAAAACGTCAGTAAACGGTATACATACACCTAACTATCAGCTGTGTGTGAACACGTTTTGTTTGGTTGAAATTCATACCTCTCTCTTTCTTGGAAAACGATTTGTGAACAATGATTTCTGTGGCCCCATTACGTGTTGTATGTGAAAAAGGCCTACAGATAAAATACATTACAGAACACCATCATAAAAAGCTTCAAGAAAACAGGTCCGACAGTCAGAACAGCACAACTTTCATACAAGAACTGCTATCTCTGCAGAAAGAGGATTCAGCAGTAGTACTGAGTAGTTAATGAGTCATAAATTAAAATGGACATATCTTATTTACTAAACTCCCTCACTGTCTCTGTATATGACATTATGTGGGGGATATATTTAAAAATAAAATTAGGCAACCAACCTGCTTTCAGCCCTTAAGTGTCAATTTTTGTGAATGTGAATTGGTTCATCCAAATATTATATATGAGGATAAGTTTTCACATCAGTTCATCATTACTGGCTTGAGTAGGAAACACTTGCATTGGCAGAGAACTGTTTCCTCTTGTTTCAAAGCAAGTAAAGAGGCAAAAAGTGAACTGACCCTTTAAAATCGTATTACCTGGTGTAGCATACTGGAGGGCATGTAGCATGTCTGCTACCTGCTGAAATTCTCAACTAAAATTAAGGATAAACAGCATGACAGGCTGCTTCATTACCATCTCCAGCAATGAGTGTAATTTAACTATAGCCTATGCTCAGAATGCAAAAGTACACTTAGCTGGCATCTTTTAAATTATGCATTTTGCAAATATTTAAATACACTTCACAGAAATACTAAATGCCTGAAAAAGGAAAAGGGTTCCCTGGTAATGTTAGTTATAAGATAAACTGCATATTGCTTTTTACAAGGCCAACCACAACTTTAATTGTTCACCGTAATTATGATTTCAGTGGCTTCATCTTACAGCCAAAACTAAAATCCTTGTTTTTGGCTCAAACAGAAAGTGGTCATAAGTTTGTTATACAAAAAACAAAACCAAGCTGCAGGTATTTCAGTCTGTCACCATAACTCTGTTTAATGTTAAACTAAACTGGAGCAAATGGGCAGGTGCCCAGTTACTTCTTTTAACCCTGGTCAACTATGAGTGTGCATAAACAAAAATATGGTACAACAGGTGAATGAATTATGAATTTAATGAATTTAAAAAATGAACTGTTTAGTGTATAAAACCAATGCAGCGTCTAATTCTTTTGTTTCTAGCAAGCTTTTGTTTCTAGCAAGCTTGTCTAGCAAGCAGTTGAGAATGCCTCGCTTCTTACATATTGTTGCATGGAGAACTGCTCTGTGCAATGCTTTCAATTCACAGCAACACACTAAAAAACGCAGCCTGTGCGTCTAAATCTGCAAGAAGCATAAGAAACTTTTAGATTTCTCTTTAGTGGATACACTCAAGTCACTAACACATCTTCCATGAACCAGCTTAATCCCGTTCACGGTGGTGCGGGAGCTGCAGTTTCTCTGAGCACATCAGGCACAAGGCAGAAAACGGCCCTAGATGGGGTGCCAGTCCACTCACAGAGGGCCAGTTTGCGTAATGTGCATGAACGCTTAGTGTAGGAGAGACACAGGGAGGAGATACAAACTCCACAAAGCCAGTGACCATGCTGGGGCTCAAACCTACAACTCTGGAGCTGTGAGACAACAGTAACAACCACTGAGACGCCTTGGTGCTGCTATTTTTCAATTCAGTGAACACATTAAAATATTGCCAAATGTTACAAAAATCAGTGCAAGATCCTTTTATCCTTAAAGCTTTGTCCCTGTTACTATTTAGAAAGAAAAGTTATTTTTGGGCATATAACATTTTAACCTGTTAATTTAGGATTTCGCATTGTGTACAATATGACACATTCATCTCTTCATTTCAAAACAGCCTAATTTGTAATACAGTTTGGAAGATGTCTGCACTAACTAGTTTTAATCAGACTTGATCTTTTGTTTGCCCTTATTTGAAATAAATCCATATCTATTTTAACACAGTACCTCCTACACACTACATTACTGATACACGCAGCTACCTTGTTATTAAAAGAAAATTAAAATATTATTTACATCAAAATTTCAACAGTCTGGTATATGATGCTACAACATTTTTTGATATTAAAGATGTCAGTATAAATGAGAAAGTCTAAAACACACCCAGGCTGTATCACTACATATTATTTGAACAGGGCACTGAAATTACCCAGAAAATATTTTGCTTGTGAGCTTTCAGAGCTGGCAGTGTTTGTGGGATGCTTATTTTTATGGCTGAAATGCTACTTTACGCATGAGCTTACCATCACTGCAGTGAATGTTGAGATAGTAGCTACAGTGAGCAGCAAATAGTACATACAGCAGTAGTCAGTCAGTTTTCAAGTTCAGCAGGATTTTGTTACAACCAATTCACAACTGGAGACTCATTCTTACATTTAATTGATTTCATTATTTAGTTATCTGACCTACAAACATTTCTACATCTGTATCTTTATATGTACTATTTCTGTATTTAGTAATTAGTATAATCTATACTTGTATTTTACCTGAGAATATGTTCACAGCTCTTTGTGCCTACACTCACTGAAGAGAACTATAAAAAAAGTTGTATTGCAATCTAAGAAATTCATAATCATTTCTTTTCTTTGCCATAGCTTTAAATGCTTATGTTTTGCTGTTTTCTTTTAAATCCCCTCTTCTTCCTTAGAAGAGTGTGTTCCTTAATATGACAAGTAACAGCCTTCACATCTTCTATAGCTCTGTGATGGCCAGTGCAATTTTCTACACTGTGGTGTGCTGGGCTACTAACGTCACTTCAGGAGAGACCCACCAAACTAAAAAGCTAATTAAAAGGGCAGACTCAATTACAGGACACACTCCCTTGGAGGTCGTAGCGAAGGAGAGAATTAAAACAAAATTGAGTGCCATTATGAACAATGCTGCACATTCACTAACATAACTCTGAGGGACTTTCAGCAGAAGTGTGTCAAGAGACTCTACTGAGGCTCCTTTATACCAACGGCAATATGCCTGCATAATACCTCACTGTTCCAGCCAAGTCACTACTTTTCTTTCTTTTGAATATTTTTGCTTTATAGTAAGGCCAGCATTTGTACATACCAAAGTATGTGTATATATATTTATGTATTTACTATCCATCCATCCATTTTCCAACCCGTGGAATCCGAACACAGGGTCACGGGGGTCTGCTGGAGCCAATCCCAGCCAACACAGGGCACAAGGCAGGAACCAATCCTGGGCAGGGTGCCAACCCACTGCAGGACACACACACATACCAAGCACACACTAGGGCCAATTTAGAATCGCCAATGCACCTAACCTGCATGTCTTTGGACTGTGGGAGGAAACCCACGCAGACACGGGGAGAACATACAAACTCCACGCAGGGAGGACCCAGGAAGCGAACCCGGGTCTCCTAACTGTGAGGCAGCAGCGCTACCACTGCGCCACCGTGCCGCCCATGTATTTACTAACTTATCTATACATTTAAGTAGGGGACAATTAAAATTCGTTCGTTCGTTCCTTCTATCTATATCTATGACAGGGTTTCAAAATCCAGATATCCACACAAATGTTTATAAATGAGATCTCATTTGAGCTGTCAACTTTTTCCTTGGACATATTGTTGCAGAACTGAAATGTGATGTCTTCATGATGTTCTTAAGAGTTATTTTTTCATAAGCGTGTGCTTTTCTTCATGGTTTCTTCCACTTGTTGCTTATCACTTTCCTTCTTGCAGTTTTGGATTTTTTCCTATGTGGTGGTTACTTTACTTTAAGGGTGTCTCTACCCTTGTAGAGTTAGAGGGGTAAAGAACACACTAGTGGGTTACATTGCAGGATATTCCTTTCACTACAACAAATAAGGCACAATTCTACTGATTCCTGACATTGAAAAATAAAAAGTATGGAGTTTTTACACGTTGTAATAAAACTATTACTATCACTTGTCTTGTATTTAAGGATACATTTAGCAGTGAGTTATGTACCATTTTTATTCTGTAGTTCTGACTTATTGCCAAGACATGACTTTTCAGAAATTGCTGAATGTAAGTTATTCAAAAGGCCTTTTGTTCTAGGAATTTTGCACAAAAAACCTAAACAGTATTTTTTTATTTTATATATGTAATAATGAAGTTTTCCTAAATTGGCCCTCTAACTGTTAATGAGTGGGTCCTGTGACCAGCTCCTGCCTTGCACCTGATACTTCTGAATTGCATTAGGTGATGTTGAGAATGACTTGTCATGTTTACACTTTAGTATGCCTCTTGTAGTTCATCGCCTTTTACAGTATAGAACTGGGGGTGAAAAATAAAGGAATTTTAGTTCAGTTGAACCTGGAAAGATAAAATAATAATCAAATTCAGAAAAGATCCTCATTTTTTTATTGGGATAAAACTGCGCTGTACAACTGTGGTATGTTTAGTGATGAACTGGCGTCTTGTCCAGATTTGGCCCCTATATTGCAGCTGTGTTTCAGGGAGAATAGTCCCTACTTCCTGAATCCCAAAACTGAACTAAGCAAATTCTAGAAATGGAAAGATGAATGGACATCTTGATGTAGTACCAGTTATTTCATTCAACAAGTGTGACAAGTTACTGAGGGAATGATAAAAAAAAACACTAAAATAGTTAACCAAACAAACCACCTTACTTACTCATTATGATTAACTCACTTTGACATGATTTTTTGATTAAAAAGAAAAAAAAATTGATAAATATTTGTTATGGTGTCATTTGATTGGTCTTGCTGTAGTGTGGCAAACTCTTGAATAATAGCTTATTATTTTTAACATTTTTGATACTGCAAAGACATGAGATACTTTGGGTAACCCCAAATGTAATGGATTGTGTCGAATACTTAACTTATGTAACAGCCATTACAGTACACAGTACAGATAAAAGCCTAATTGCAGTCATTTTATTTCAACATGCCATAGCTCTTTTCAACTACAAATTCAAAACACTACAGGGGAAAACTTACAGAACACACGTTTCACAGAGTCTTTCCTTCTTGTCTTTGCTGAATAAATTCAAGTTATAAAACCAGACAAATTCACAAGTTTCAGTGGCTTTTTCAGTAGTTAATACAAGTATAGTAGATCAACAAAGAGAAGACTGGCTTTATTCTAATAAATTGATACACTGCAATAGTTTTAAGCCTATTTATTTGTTTGGCTCCAAAGCAAAGCATTTCTAGCTTGCATTACTAAACAGGTTAAAAAAGATAAACAGGTTTAGTATGAAAAAGTACATACCTTAAAGTCTAGTTCCTTATTGATAGCTCACTCCTAAGTATGACTGTAAAACTCTTAGCAACAGCAAATTACGTCCTAGTTTTAAGATTGTGCATAAGACAACAACAATCATAATACATCTTGAAAAAAGAAAGCTAACTTTACAAAACAAAAAAGCTATTTACGTTTGTCAGAAAACTGGGTCTGTTATTATGGCTTATTTAGAACCATTCAACATGAGAAATTTGAAACAGCACGTTGGCGATAATGAAACAAGAAGAGGGGGGAGATGGAGAACATAGAAACACCTCCAAAAGATTTCCTGCTGAGCTCAATGACTTCAGCACAGCCAACATTATAATTGCACTCCTTGCTCCCTCAGACACTCAGTATGCTTTGCTCTTTCAAGCCCATGTCTCCTCCTCTTCTTCTTCATTTCCTCACCTTGGAATTGTGAATTCAAAAATTAGTCCTGGCACAAAATAAACATATGAAGAAGTGCAGTGTAATTCACCATACCTCTTCGCCACATCTATGAAATATGTCTGATAGACACTCTGTTACTCTTTAGGTGTAAAAAGCATCCTTTTCAAGACAAGTTTGGTGTTCAGTTTTTTTTTTTTTAATATATTTTATTGTAATCATTCCATACAAATAGGTACATTTTTACAAAAAATAGGATTGAAAACAAATCAACCCCCACCCCTGAGAAAGAGAGCATGGCCAACGGAGTAAAACTTAAAGCTAGTAAAAATATATAAATTGAGTTTAATAGGCGGATAAAGATAAATGGAGAAGAAAAAGAAATGGGAAGAGAATCTACTTCCTCAGTGCTTTAAGAGCTTAATCTAAAATGTTATTGATTAGATCCTGCCAGGTTTTAAAAAAGTTCTGCACAGATCCTCTAAGTGAGAATTACATTTTCCCCAATTTCAAATAATATAAAACATCAGTTACCCACTGATGTAAAAGAGGAGAGTTAGGATTCTTCCAGTTTACCAAAATAAGTTTGCGCGCCAGTAGTGTAGTGAAGGCAATCACAGTTTGTTTGTTCTTCTCCACTTTTGGAAGAACACCAAACACAGCTGTTAATGGATTAGGAGGGATCGTGACACCAAGGCTGTCTGAAAGGCACTTAAACATTTTTGTCTAGAATGATGTTAATTTGGTGCAGGCCCAAAAAATGTGACCCAGTGAGGCTGGAGCTTGATTGCAGCATTCACAAGTTGGATCTTGCCCTGGAAACATTTTGGACAATTTTAAATGAGACAGATGTGCTCGATTATATAATTTTGAGTTGAATAATTGTATGCTTTGTGCATATGGAGCTCAAGTGAATTCTCTGCATTGCTACCTTCCACTCCTTTTCTGATATGTTGAGTGAGAGATCTTTTTCCCATTGTCCTCTTGGATCTTTGAAAGGGAGGGACTGTAAAATAATTTTATATATTGCAGAAATTCTGCCTGAGTCCTCAAAACTGAGCAATATTGTTTCCAGCATAGAGGAAGGTGGGAGATGGGGAAAATCGGGCAGGTTCTGTTTAACAAAGTTTCTAATTTGAAGATAGTGAAAGAAATGTGTTGCTGGAAAGCTAAATTTGGAATGTAACTGTTCATAGGATGCAAAGATGTTGTTTATATAAAGATCTGTAAGTAATTTAATCCCAAATGTTTTCCAGATATTAAAAACTGCATGTCTTTGTGAGGGTTGAAAAAGGTGGTTCTCATGCAGAGGTGCCACAGATAAAAGATTCTCATCTTAAAATGCTTTCTACATTGGTTCCATATTCTGAGTGAGTGAAGCACAATTGGGTTATTAGTATATTGGTGATAACTTGCATTTATTGGGGCACAAAGCAGGGAATATAAAGAAGTACTGCAGGATTTTATTTCTATTGTTGACCAAGCCTGTGTATGTTCATCTATTTGTGTCCAGGTTTTAATAGCTTGTATGTTTGCTGCCCAGTAGTAAAACTGAAAGTCAGGCAGAGCCATGCCATCTTCTGTCTTAGGTCTTTGTAGAGTCGCTCTTTGAATACGTGGATGTTTCAAGTTCCAAATAAATGAGGTTATGGTTGAATGTAATTGCTTAAAGAATGATTATTAATGTATATTGCAATGTTTTGAAATAAAAAGAGAAGCTTAGGAAGGATATTCACCTTAATGTAACCGACTGCAATCCACCTTTCCCTGTGTTGTATAAATGATTGTCGCGTAGGCACGTTGGGTTATAACACAAGTTTTTATTTTCCTCTTCCAGAAAATCTTTTCAAAACAAAAGGAAAGAAATAGACAGAGCGTCACATAAACGTCTTCTCTCCTCTGCCTAATAAATAATGAATTAAATCGATTATAAATTATTAACACAAAGTAAATGAAATAAAAAATCGGGAAAGAAACTGAAACCACAACCTACCCCTACAGCGTCCACTGCGCTTCTGGCGTTATAGCCAAAAACGTGGTGCATGCAGGTTGTGAGGTGTAACGCTAATTAACGCTCGTACTACAACAGATTATATTCTTGGTATACTATTAACTATTTACAGGTATCAACTCTTTTTGGGGAAGTTCAACTAAAAAAAAAACAAAATTATAAATAGCATTTTACACTTTGCTACATTAACAACGTTAATTCTTCCAGCTAGAGTGAGGTGGAGGGTTGACCATCTATGCAAGTCATGCTTCATTTTTTCCATACAGACGGGGAAATTTTGTAGATAAAGAGCTTTATGTTGACTTGTGATATTTACCCCTAGGTATTTAAACTGATCTGCAATGATAAAAGGGTTTTAACTAAGAACAACAAATGTACAGAATGGTCTATCCAAAGTGTCTGTTGGCACTATAACTGTTTCAATCTGACACTGTTCCTTTAAATAATTAAAAAATAAAAACACCTCAAAAATCCGAAAAAATTATTGATTCAGATTTCTTATTTCATTATGTCTACTGATGAATAAGCGGTCAATACAGTATGTGTGTAAAGTGCCAACATTAGTAAACTAGTGAAAACAAGCAACTGAAGCAGGAACAGATCACATGCTGTGTCACCTGATAGGTCACTGTGGATCTGGGAAGGTGAGCTGGACAATCAAAAATCAATAAAAAAAAAAAAAAAAAAGGCTGTAAAGGTTTTGTAATTGATTTGTGATGGTATGGTAGTGCAGTAATTAGTAAAAGTGCCTTTCAGATCCAGCATTCTGGGTTTGAAACCTGCATCCAGATGTGGCCTGTATGGAGTTTGAATGTTCTCCCTTGTCTGGATGGACTTTTCTTTGAGTATTTGTTTTTTTTTTTACCTCCTGCGTCCCTAAAGATATGCAGGGTAGGTGCATTGGTAACTCTAAAATGTCCCCTGGTGACAGTGGGTGTGTCATGAGTGATTAACTAACACTTTGTCCAGGGCTGGTTGCAACTTAGTTGCTGCTGGGATGTAAATAGAGTTAGGTTATGGAAAGTAGCTTTAACTGCCAGAGGTTTTCAGTAAGCTTTAAGAGAAGTAAATGACAGGTTTTTAAGAATTCCCAGAGTTTTTAAAGTCTATAGCTGATAGCAAAGCTAGATTTTTTTTTTTTGTTAATATGGACTGTACCACCCAGAGGAGCAAATATGAGGGCTTTCTGCCAAACTATTCTCTTGGCTCTCTGCATAGTGGCGCAGCAAAGGTGTGTTACAAAATGTGTCTGTTTCAGGAAAGGAATATAGCAGTAACTCTCTATACAGACCAAAGATTAAAATAATAAGCAGTACATTGTGCAAATAAATACACCTTCATAGTTATTCTGTAATTTACTATAGGTTTAAATATAATTATTCAATCAAATAAAAATAAATCCATTCGATCACTCAATTTCCTTTCTAATTCACATATCCACTTCTGGGTTGCAGGGCACAAACAAACTGAGACGCCAAGGTAACTGTACACTTAAAAAAAAATCTGTTTATGTGTTTGTTCATTTGCATGCTGGTCAGGTCAGTGCTGAAGGCCAATGGATTCATTTAATGAGTATTATTTCAGAATAACATATCTTTAGCTCAGCATTGATGGTGCACTGGTGGCCACACAAACATCAAAATCGTTCTGCAAAGTTTATTTGCCACAGGATCAGCAGAAAAGCCCAGCTGTTCAACCTACACTGTGACTTCAGCTTCTTTACTTGCTCTTATCTAATCAGACATGTAAAACCATTGTCAGATAAACGAGTGGCGCCTGGCTGTGCAGCTAGAAACAATGCTTAGTGCCAGGCTGCGGGAAATCTATTTTTTTTCCCCTTGTTTGTCAAATTGACTATTTATTATTCTTTTAGCACACTTTTTCATCATGATCTATTTTTGGGGGAAAAAAGAAAAGAAAAAAACAGCAAAAGAGAATAACAAAGCTGGGAGCACAGAAGCGTTCAAATTTGCCACTGTTCATGTGCTCAGTGCTATGATGTATGTGTTAACGCTGTGGCTCCATCTGCATTTTGAAGTAATCAGTGCACATAGATCCTGAGGCAGGAGGGGGGCTGGGGCTTGGGAGTAATACATAGACTTCTTCACAGCTAATTGTCAATTCTTACCACACATTTGCCTTTCCAGTTTAGGATCACATCACATGTAAACCTAGAAGCAGCAACACCTGCTGGTGGATGCAGGTGCAACTGCTGGAATAATATTACTGGCTCGTCTAATATGAGCATAAATGTGATTAGGAGTGTCTCCATAAAAACAGTCAAGCAAAAGAAAATGTGTATTAAAAAAAGTGAAACTACAATAATAACACACTTGCCAATTGTAATATACTATATATCATTGATCATATTTTTCAGCTTATTGAAATTTATTGTAAAGATATAAAACACGTATAATGTTATCAAAGGAGTCTGAGAATCAAAACAATAAACTGTTAAGCAGCAGTAAATAAAATAAAATAAATAAATGTAAAATCTTTAAATCAAGATTAGCAACACTATTGCACAGCTCCAGGAATCTGCGTTCAAATCGCTGTCTGTGTCAGTTTGCTTGTTCTGTCCGTGCATACATCGGCTTTTGCTGGGATACTCCAGGAGATATTGCATATTCCAGTGGTGTTCAGGTTGGGTTGACTAGTCACTGAATTAGTCCAGGTGGCATGGTGGTGCAGTAGCAGCACTGCTGCCTCTTAGTCAAGAGATCAGAGTTCGTGTCCCGGGTCCTCCCTGTGTGGAGTTTGCATGTTCTGTCCATGTCTGTGTGGGATTTCTACAGGTGCTCTGGTTTCCTCCCATAGTCCAAACACATTCAGGTTAGGTAAACTGGTGATTCTAAATTGTCCCTAGTGTGTGTGATGTTCAGGGGTGTGTGTGTGTGTGTGTTTTCTTGTTTGTTTGCTCACCCTGCGATGGACTGGCAACCTGTCCAGGGTTTGTTCCTTTCTTGTGCCCTATGCTAGCTGGGACAGCCTCATGCAGACTGCCGCAATCCTGTTCATGACTAAGCAGGTTAGAAAATGACTGACTGACTGAATTAGTCCAGAATGAATGAGCCTTGTTGTGTGGGTGTGCATGGCCTGCAGCAGACTGCTACTGGGTTCAGGATTGTTTCTTGTGTGTTAGTGGTGGATACCAGTATACTTTTTGGCCCTTCATGACCTAGAAATGGATTAAGCCATGTTGACAATAGGTTTATAAATGAAGAAAATGGTTACTACCCATCCAACCATTTTTCAAATCAACTTAATCTAACTCAAGGTAACTGTTGGTTGTATGCAATCAATACCAGGCATACAAGAAGTCCTCACTGGAGGACAGGGTAACACTCCATCATCCTATCCATGAACTCACCCCCATTCATACAAACAAAGCCAGTGTAAACAGTGGTAGTTAACATATCGGTATTTAATTGCAGCAGTGGTAAATGTGAAGTAAATGTGACAAATCTCAAACAAAAGATATCACAATCATCTTGTGTAGTGGAGCTCAAATGGGACTAGCCAGCTGCAATGAACAGACACCATCACAGTTAGAAGCCTAACAAAGTACTAGGGTGTTGTACCGTGTTAGCCATTATGAATGTAGAGAAAAGCCAAGCAAAATGACACCTTTTATTGGCTAACTAAAAAGATTACAATATGCAAGCTTTCGAGGCAACTCAGGCCCCTTCTTCAGGCAAGATGTAGTCTTGTCTTATATCGTGCCTGAAGAAGGGCCCTGAGTTGCCTCGAAAGCTTGCATATTGTAATCTTTTTAGTTAGCCAATAAAAGGTGTCATTTTGCTTGGCTTTTCTCTACAAGCCTAACAAAGTAATTTCAGCCAATTTCAGCCTCCTTTACGTTTGTTAGCTTAAGTGGTTGCTTTTCTCAGTCTCCCTACTTTGCACCCCAGGAGCCCCGTGTGGACGACTATATCACCCACCCCACCTAACTGAACACACACTTGCACAAAACAGGACTTGAGAGATTGGCATTACAATCCTGCATATTTTCCTGCGCGTTTTACTTGTTTCACATAAATTCATAGACCAGATAATTTATTCTGTCTGTTCCACATCAAACTGTCTAATTATAAGTTACAAACTGTACATTTTAATTTAACTATAAACTTTTCACTGTTTTGTAGTTAATTGTTCAGTAGTTACAAAAACCGCTTCACCTCCATTTTGAATTTAATTTGTACTGTATGTTATGCCAAGGGTGCCTTACTTATTGAATCAGGTGACTGAACGTAATCTGGGAATTTTTCCAGGTATATCCAAAGAAAGCATCATTCCCAATTTGAAATACTACAATCTGTCACTTTCTCCTGAGTTTGTGCAGGTATGGAGCACGCACTGATACACTGCACTGCCGCACCCACCACATGACAAACCAACTCAGGATCCCAGATTAGGACCCGAGTGCAGCCATGCAACGGGTGATACCTCAGCACCACACTAATGCAGATGGAGTGGAACAGTGTGAGGTTTTTTTTTATGGTGGCTGGAGTGCCAATTACGCCACCAACCCCCAAGTTTTTCCCTGCAGGTTGGAGAGCCTACATGCAGGGATGGATGCAGATTAACGTCATACCCAGGAGAGACAAAGTTTATTTTCAGTAACTCGTTCATGCTAACTTTCATATCTGTACTGCAAAAACACATGATCTGGCTTGCTAAGTGTCACACAGGGAACCAATACTGATCTGAATCAGCATAGCTTCAGTTTATAAAGTAGATCAGCTTAGGAACCACTAGGCCAAACCATGAGAATATGATAGAATTCTCCAGTTAAACATCTAACATCAACGTGCTTCCTTCATTTGACTACTGTGGCTTTATGCTAGTTGGACATGGGCCTGGTGGAAGGGGGTCATGTCAATAGATGGCATAGTGGAAGGTATGAGGCACTTTGTTCTTCAAATATTCACTCCAAATGAATAAAGTTAAAAAACTAAAAAAAGGTGCCACAATATGCTCCATAGCCACAAGACAATTCCATACATATAGTTATCTTTCTCTACACACTTATTGTATTTGAAGACATTCATTGCTAGGCTGACTTGGTAAAATATGCCTTATATGGACGCCTGCTGTGAACAGTGACAGCCCTACTGTGGTGACTGCTGTTAAATTACTTAGCCTTGGAAGGAGGTGAGCGGGTGCATGCTGGTCTCGATTGCCTGCCCTTTCAGCCCAGGTCCCCTCGCAGGCATAAGCCACATCAGAGTAGCAGGAAAGGGGGAAACATCAACAGCGGCAAGTTCCCAAACGCCCCCTGCTCCCGACACTTGCAAAACCACGCTTACAAGTTTACAGCAAAGTGCCTATTATCCTGAATTTAAAGCATTTTGCACTTCTCAGTCTAAACAGAAGATTACAAGCCCCTTGGTCTCAGCAGATTTACAGAATGGTGTGATGCTCATCTTTGCACTAGGCATGCAGAATATAAAAAGATCCAGAGGGAATAGAGGCTGTAGCCTGGAAACACCAAATAGAGTAGAACAGGGCTAATCCAACTCAGTGGCAACTGTTTGGAGACAAGCTGACAGGTTTTGTAAGTAGACAGCTTTAATAAGCTCAACAGATATGTCAAAATAAATTGAAGAAACTTGTCAGATGCATTATTTGGAATCATCAGCAATTTAAAATGCTCTGTTATGCGAGTAACTGAAACATATGAATGCTCATATAATACAGAGCTAATTAAGCTGCAAACCTCCCTAGGTGTTAGAGAAGAAGTTGGCATAAATAATTCAACATGCATATCGAACCCCCCTATTTTTTTATATAGGCTTTAGAGATGCACTAGTACTGCTCCACTCCAGAACAAGATGATATATTGCTATTTACTGAATCAGAAATAATAAAGCAAGGAAAACACAAAAGTGTGCATGCTTAATGCTAAACATGGGGGAGGGAAATGGGGGGCTGGGGTAGTTAAAAAGCTGATAAAATCAAACAAAATAAATTCAATACTTAGATTTCACTAAGGTCACTGTTTACAGATCTCCACCTCATTATTTGCAGGAAACAGTATTTACGGTGTCAAACACACTTTGATGATTGACACGAGAACAAATTAAAGCAAGTGCTTCCGTTTTCAGTCAGAAACGACTTCATAAATAATTCATTGCCTTATCAATGCCGAAGTTCAATTGTCTGAAATACAGGAAAACTAATGGCTTTGTAATCCCATGCTCTGCTGGAAAGCTTGCTCCACAGACTACCCATTTGGGCAAAACTGTCTGCCAATCAGCAGGGGGTCATGCTGATGCTATGCCAGGGAAAATGGGTAGGAAAAAAGGAGAAGAACAAAGTCTTGGAGGAAATTTGTTTCCTGTCATTTTTTATCATGTTGGAGAGCAAATGCTCATTATTTCATTGGGGAACCACGGTTCCTATCTCCCAAGAACCATATATGACTGACAGTAGAGGACCTGTCACAAGTAATCTTGTCATGAGATTCAGGGAGCACGGCAAGCATCACCACCGCAGAGCTCTGCATATGCAGTATATCATAAGCAATGAGACTGTACACCTGTAAAATGGCTGCTGCATTCTTGGGCAAAAATGGCCCACTTCTATTCTAAAGTCACATGACTTAGCTACTAGGCCATGGGGCAAGTGCTGTACTGTTTCCTTCCACATCTTAAAGTAGAATGATGTATTTTATGTTAAGTGGACTGGCATGAACTAGTGTTGGTATGTACCACAATGAGGGATATGATGGACTGTCCTCCTATCCAGGCTTGTCTTGTACTTTGGTTTAACTGAGGACAGACACACAAAGACAGATAAGGAGTGTCTAATGACAGACTAACAGAATGGGTAGAGGATTAGCGGATAGGTAAGTGTATACAGAGGGGACTGAGCAGATCCAGGTCTAAATCAGAGAGCACAAATTACTGTACTTTTCCCATTTCCAGTTAAGCCATGCCCAAAAGCTAAAAAAGGTATGTTGCCCCAAGCATAATGTATTGTAATAGAAACAGAACAAGAATTTAAAAAAGCAAATGATGTCAATTTGTTTCATCATGGCGCTTAAGCTCTTGAAAATAAAGCTGAATTGTTACCTAAGTAGTCATCCACAGGAGATTATGGGGAATGAACAAAGTAAAGCGGATAGGGTACTGTTGTACAGAGAGATAATTTGGTACTACAATACATCTAATTAGGAAATAGCACATTATCAGCATGTTAAGGAGGGTTTACATTGATCTACTAGAGTTTTCAATTAATGTTAAAGAAAGTGAAGAGGAAGAGGAGGTTTCAAGTGCATTGTGTTTATCTGACTATACAGAGCACTGATTCCTCCAGACAAGCAAATCTACAAAACTTCATTTTTTTCCTTCCACAACTCTCACAAGATTTCACCCATATGTCACATTAAAGCCTTTAAAGCACAGTCAGTGACCCGTAGTCACCCTTCCTCAGACACTGCATCAATTTTCTCGATCTCCAACAGCCAATGTACTCATCTTGGTAGGGTTTTCATTCAGCAGAATTTCACACCTAATGTCTTTTGGACCAAATTCATTTTTAAGCAAACAGTCGGACTCTTTATGTTCAAAACTCTGTAACATGGTAGGTTTGGTAGTATTAACAGGTGCTGTATTAAAGATTGTAAGATGTCTTTTTCTAACTCTACTATTACATCTCCTGTTGATGTCTACTCTAGCATCTACTGAGTAACAACAAAACAGACTAACAAGTTATGGGGATGGTGAATAAGGTGAAGAAGGATAGGGCAGCCAAGTTTGATGTTAAGATTGGTTTTGGTCCAAAGAGCAAAGGAATTTCTCAGAGGTTTAAAAGTTCCTTTTAAGCTTCTTTTAATCATCATGAACTGAAGAAAAAGCAGGAGCCAAGCATGCTCTGTTGATATGAATGCCTGCAGCTCTGTTCTAGAGAGAGACCTTTTTTCAGAATCAGCAACACTTTACTTTGATTTCAGGTCTGGTTCCCATTTTTAAAAAGAGACAAAATATATAAATGTAAAAGTAATTATACAATACAGCAAAAATGTACATGATTTATTAAAAAGTGAAGTTTTACTAATTTTTGTCAATATAAGTGGGCTAAAGCTGCCGACAATACATTTCATATTCATTAAACTGCATCTGAACTGAAAGGCTGAGAGGGTCTTTTACTTCCTTTTCTCTGTGTGCTGTTGCCATACGCTAACAAGGATATCTTAGGTGTTTTACGATGCTTTGTTGGTAAATATTCACTGCATACAGTGATACCAGTCTCTAATAATGTCAGATCACCCTTCCGCTATAGTCCAAACCACAAATAAGCAAACCAGCCAAACTCAATAAACTCATACAAAGAAGAATAAACAGATAAAATAACAATGCACGTTTTTTTTGAATTCCACATTCTCCTCATAGCAAACAAAATGTATGTTTTACTACCAGATGGCACCCTCCCACCTCAAGCTTTTTTGCACAATTCTGAGTACATGAATTATACAGTGGATATTAAACATGAGCTTAGAAAATGTTACAACAAACACCAAAGCATGGTTGACCTTTAGAAGTAGGGATACAAATAACTGATCCATAACTTTTCAACATTTAGTTATCCATCCATCCATTTTCCAACTCGCTGAATCCGAACACAGGGTCACGGGGGTCTGCTGGAGCCAATCCCAGCCAACACAGGGCACAAGGCAGGGAACCAATCCAGGGCAGGGTGCCAACCCACCGCAGACATTTAGTTATATTTATCAAATATGTGGTTGTGTATCAATTTATTTTTGGTGTCATTTGATTTGTAGACGTTTTAGAATGCTGTAGGACATTTGTGACAGCTCCACTCCACTCTGTTAAACAGATAGCTGGCCAATATGCTCTGGACACTGATCCTCTATGCCTGAAAGGAGCGGGCTTGGCTGTTCTTCAGATGTCAGTGTGGCGTCATCACCCAAACATGAAGGCACTGGTCAGTGTACGGTAAACACTGTGCACTATTCTGTTTTTTTTATAACTTTTATTGTCAGGGCAAGTTTGTAGTTACGGTTGTGAATATTAAGGACAAAGACTTAAATATGTAAGCTATTTTAAATTCTGTACAAATTATATCCTCAGCACCAAAATGTGGCTTTTGCTGATTTGATTCACAGAGAGTTTGAAGTGAGGTCATGTTTTAAGTATATCTGAATGCTCTACTTATTTGATACCTGCTCTCAAATCTGTGACATAAACAGTAGCATTAAAAGAAAGTGCCCATCATTCCCTACCTGATGGTGCTGTTGTGGAAAACTTATTAATGAGCAGTAAACCCACTTCAGTAATTTGAAATCTTCTCAAACTACAGTATTTATATCAAACTCAACTTAATTGTCATAATCAAGTGTTTCCAATTTTCCTAGTCCTGTATAATCCAGTTTCTTACCTAGAAAAATATTTCTTTTTTGAATATGGAGAAAAAGTACTTTGTATCTGGGGCCACTCTGCTGAGTTTGGTTTACTTGGGCATGCCCCTCAACAGACCTTTGCCCAAGTGTGCTCATGTTTAGTGGGGTCTTGAAGACTTGAGTCCTTTAAACCAGTGGTCCCCAACCTTTTTGACAGTAAGGACCACTTTATTAGATGCAAATTTTTCCACGGACCGGTCGGGGGTTGCGGGGGAGTATTGGGGTGGGGGGGTTTGTGCAGTTTTATACACAATTTACATAACATTTCTATTCTTATTAAGTTATTAAGCAGTTCGCATGCGTTTGCAACCCGAGATTTTTCTTCTTTTTTTGCATATAACAAAGACATATGCTTTACATTTGCCATTCCAACAGATTGCACATCACAAACATTAACACTGCTATCTTTTTTTCGTGTCTGCCGTTTCTATAGGAGGGTGACAATGAGTTAAATTCCAATGGATGTTTTTCAAATGTTGACAAGCAATAAGCAAAAAGTATCACTGAAAACCACAGACAACAAAAACAGCAAAAAAAAAAACAGTACGATGAAAGATCGAAGAAAGAGTTTTTTTTTTACAATGTTTCTGTTTGGGGATCATTGTGCAAATGTGTACAACTGAGCTGTGACCACAGATCTAACTGCTCTGTGGATGATTCGTTCAAGCATTTCATGGTCACTTCGTTGTAATGAAAGTATCTGCTGAATGTACTTCGTAGTAACGCGATTTCTATAGACTCGTGTCATATGGGGAATTTGTCGGGACCATAAAAATACTTTGTTGTAATACTCACTCACTTCGGTCTCTCTCCTCTCTGCACCGCTACAAAGCCCCGCCCGCCAAGTGTTCTGAAAAGTCTGAATGAGTCGCCGTTGCCGGCAGTTCTCTCGGCTGTCAGACGGCTGTGGCCCGGTAGTGGGCCACGGACCGGGGGTTGGGGACCCCTGCTTTAAACGACCCAGTGATTACATTTTTTTGTGCTGCAATTCGAAGCATGTGAAAATTTTTATATCTTTCTTTTTATGGAGTAATTGTTATTAGTATCATGAATCACATTAATTATCTACAGTAGAAAGCAGCACTTTGTGCACTGAACATAAATTGGAGTTTTTGGAGTATGAGATGATGTTGAGTTATTTTTTAATACTGTGCTCTGGTGGTTGTACAATAAAATAATATGTTGATAGATCTGTATTTTGTAGTTTTTACAGAATTGTTCAGCTGACATTTTATCATCACTGGTAGCCTAACGCATTGTGAAACAGAGTGTCTAAACCTCGCACCCTCACATGAGTTTTATTGGATGCCACTTCACTAATCTTCCACAGCTCATTCCATGTTGCTCTAGTGATCTTTTCTCTACTGCCTGCATGTTCATTTTACCAGCTCCACCTCACACCTCTCATTTGAGGTCAGAGGCAACACCATTTGCATCACTTTTCCCAACTCCATCAGATGCTTCAAACAAGGATCTCTACTCTCTCTGGACAATGGATGAAAGCACAATTGGTCTTGTAAGTAGTGCTCTTTAAGTGCTTGATCCTCCCTCTTCCCTCTGTCTGTCACACACACACACACACTCCTTCTGCTCTGACTCCTTTTGCTGCCAGCTTTCCAGGCTGGCTCTGCACCTTTTCACAGTCTGGGCACACCTTTGCAGCCTCTCAGTACCAGGCCAATATGCCATATCCTAATGCCAAAAACACAACTAGACATTGCACTTTCACAATAACATCTCCCTGCTTAGTTTGTTTAGAATGTAATGGACACATTCCTGATGAACAATGCCTACAAACATAGATGACTCAGATAAAAAATAACACCTATTTCACGTGTAAAGTGCTTAATTCAATTAACATCATACATAAATCTATCTTTTGTGATTGAAAAGACCCATCTAGCTCATCTTTTACTAAAAAACCTATTTTCATTATATTCCCACATGTGTGATTCATATTAACATTTTGACTGTTAGGTAATGCAATTTATTTTCTACAAAAAGGGGCTTTGTTTTTGATTTTTTTGTTTTGTTTTTCTGACTCCTATATTTAAAGATGGTTTTATTAGAATTGCTTTTTTTCTTTCCATGCTCCTTATTTTACAAATTGTGCTTTTCATTTACATTGTTAATTTTTTAGCCAGGAACTTTACACAGTCTGCCTTTACTTTGCAATCACATGCATATAGCACTTTACTTAAAACCAATGACTACACTGTGCACATTTGTCACGCCCTGCATTTGACAATGCAATCCACACAGCAACAGCAATTAAGCATTCACTCCTTTCTTACTTGAGCTTTTCCACAATAGCATGCTCTATTGTTCAATTATGTTCAAGCTACTTGTTTCAGAGCCTTACTCATTTCTACAAAGCTCCAATCAAATGAAAATCGCAGGAGCATCCAAAGAACTGAACACCCAAGGCATGCTGAAGACATAAGTCTGCTGGTTATGACAATGGACCCCTCTTGTGTGGGTTATAACCTTGGCAACACTAATAGCCCATCTTATCTTGTTCAGCTGAGAGAATTCTACCCAACATGCTAGCAGGCTTACAACTGCTGACCATACATTAAGAAAGCATCCCAGCTCCAATTTCCCTAGCAAGACACCTACGAAATTCATCAGAACCTATATGCCATTATTATTGGCATTGGCAGATGACGAGGTAGAAAAAAAATAACACTTATTGCAAAGTCTACGTATGTCTGTGGAAAGCAGTTTGAACTTTTGAAGGAGCAACATCAACTCTTTCAACAGATGTAGTCAGGGACATTTGCCCTCTTGGTATTTACCCCCAATCTGTAAATGTTACAACATTCAATCAATAGATTATACGTAGAGACCTAAAGGAGAGGAAATTAGACTGTAGTAGGTAAACCAGCCAAAATGTTATGTTTCATGGCACTGACATGATCTCATGTCCTTCACCTAGCCAGAACTTCATCTGTAAGGATTTCATTCCCCAACCCCAGTCCAGTACAAACTACTCCTCAAGAATCATGGAAATGATCAAAAAAACATATCCCCCGCCCCCCCCCACACTCCTCAGCTCCCTCCCAAAGAATTGGAATTTGGCAGTTCTGATGATGAGAACATCACAGGTAACAACAGAATACAGGCAGGCTAAATACTCTCTCCCAAACCCCCAACTGTGCCACAAGCGACATTTCTAAGATAAGATACAGCAAGGAATTAAAGTAAAACAGAGCAGCAAATGTTAGAATCTCTGAAAGTCATTCTGTCTCTAACTGATCAGTTTTCTCGATATTTTCTCCCATTCTTGCTGTCTCTCACTTGGTGGGAAAAGGGGATTTGCATATGGCTATTGGACCGAGCAATCAATGTATAACACTGTGTGGCTTGAGAATTTCTATTTTGCATTGATACTTTGAAACCAATAAAAATTTTGTTCTAAAAAATATGTAAATAATGTTCACTTGTATATCTTTAGTATAACTATATGTTTTGGAACTGGCATGCACAATTTTGTGTAAAGGATGCTGGCTCTGCCTATAAACATGTGTCTTAAATAATAATTCAATTAATATAGCATGCTCAAACCTGCTTGATCCAATCCAGGGACACAGGAGGTCAGAATCTATCCCAGCATCATCAAGAAAAAGACAGGAAACAAGTCTGAATGGGGTCCATTGTAGAGTCCGCTCACACGTATGCACCCACACTTATTAAAAAGTGGGTCAATTTAAAGCCAGCTGTTAACCAGGCATGGGAGGTATCTCAAATATTGACTTGTGATTCTTGAACAAACCTCAAATGACATTTTGTAAAGAAAATTGTTTAAATGGAAAAAGTACACATTTGTGTGCCACATAAAGAAAAACTTATCTGAAGGAGGTGTACAAAAACGGGCAGTGCATTTTAATCTCAGAGGAGTACAGTGGTCGTCCATTCATAATAGCCAGTATTTCCTTGAAAAGCAGCCTTCACATGTTCTGCAGTAATTGTGACAGATGATGTCAAGCGGGGGTTATCTTGAGAGCAGCAGTGATTAAGGAATTGTTAAGCAAAGCTACACATTCCCAAAGGATTGTCACCAGTGAAGCACTCAGGAGACTGCTAAGAAAGTTGTGCAGACCACAATTCCATACTCACTGGAACTGCGGACATTGGAAAAGCAAACCTAACCAAGATGTCAGAAAGGGGTAAAGGGGTAAAACACCCAAAAAGAAAACCGAATTAGCAAGATATATGCTCTCTAAATGTTTTTTCCTGCATTTAGGCAAGTTTTCCTCCTACAAGCCAAGGGAACTTGATTAAACAGACTTGATGATTTCCTTATAACTGGATGGCATTTTAAAGTGGGTGTGCTAATGTCTTTCTTACAGCTCTGACTAGGATACAGCTTCTACTTAAAAGAGATAAAACGCCTGATAACAAACCGAACAGTAACAGTAAGTTTAGTACAGGCATATCAGATGCTTACTGGCTATTCAGATGCACCCATCATTCTACTCTTTTGAAGAAGAGAAAAAGAAAGGAGTAGATAAAGCTCACTTTTTTTTTGCCAAGATGTGTAAGGTGGAAGGTGGAAGATAAAACAGAATAATTCTGCTTTGAAGGTTGTATAGTAAGAAAAAAGGTCAAATACCAACATATTCTATTGCACATACCTAAAAAATTAAAAAAAAAAAAAAATCTCTTGAAAGCTTACACATTTACCTAGAGAATGTCTCGCACATACTTGAATCATTCCCTTGAGGCAGAAAAACAGGAGAATTAAATCTGTGAAATCCTTAATGGTGGGACTGCACACTGACAAAGAATTGCCACTTCTTTGTAATGGAGTTCTTCCACTTAAGGATCGAGTATTTAGAAGCCAGCTGAACCCAGCAATCAATTGCCTATGCCCATGATGGGTGATGGATGAGTTTTGCTCACGTTCAAGATAACCCAGAGGAACTTTGGTCTTCACAGAAGAGCTGGTATTGATGCCTGTAAATGTTGTGGCTCAAGCATAACATTGGCTTCTCGCTGCTACTAATATGATAAAATGTGACTTTTAGACCTCAGTGTGTCAAAACAAAGAGACATTCGAAGGGTTACTGTCACAGCGTTTAACATCATAGAGAAGAGTGTGTATGATCAGAAACTCAGCTCTAGTGACTCAGTGGCCAAGTTAGAAATAACCTGCTAGAAAGTCACCGATATAAAAAACAAATCAATTGTTCAGATTTGAACTTTAGGGCAAACGAGTTTATATAACATAAAAGGGAAGATCTTTCTTCAAACATCCTATCAATCTAACAAACTGCAAAGCACACAGACGGCTTCAAAGTGACCATGATCAAATTCACCCGGGGTGATTTGTTTAGGTGTTTCACACTGTTTTTGTAGGTATAATATTGTTATGTTCATCTGTTTGTACAGAGCTGAGGGAATTAGCACTCAAAACAGGACACAGAAACAGCCACCATTGTTTCCTACAGTATGTACTACATAATGTTGAATTACAAGTAAACCAGGTAATGAAAGAGTAAGCATGCATCCATCCATCCATTCCATCCATCCATTGTCTCCCGCTTATCCGAGGTCGGGTCGCGGGGGCAGCAGCTTGAGCAGAGATGCCCAGACTTCCCTCTCCCCGGCCACTTCTTCTAGCTCTTCTGGGAGAATCCCAAGGCGTTCCCAGGCCAGTCGAGAGACATAGTCCCTCCAACGTGTCCTGGGTCTTCCCCGGGGCCTCCTCCAGGTTAGACGTGCCCGGAACACCTCACCAGGGAGGCGTCCAGGAGGCATCCTGATCAGATGCCTGAGCCACCTCATCTGACTCCTCTCGATGCGGAGGAGCAGCGGCTCTACTCTGAGCCCCTCCCGGATGACTGAGCTTCTCACCCTATCTTTAAGGGAGAGCCCAGACACCCTGCGGAGGAAACTCATTTCAGCCGCTTGTATTCGCGATCTTGTTCTTTCGGTCACTACCCATAGCTCATGACCATAGGTGAGGGTAGGAACATAGATCGACTGGTAAATTGAGAGCTTCGCCCTGCGGCTCAGCTCCTTTTTCACCACGACAGACCGATGCAGAGCCCGCATTACTGCAGATGCCGCACCGATCCGCCTGTCGATCTCACGCTCCATTCTTCCCTCACTCGTGAACAAGACCACGAGATACTTGAACTCCTCCACTTGGGGCAGGATCTCGCTACCAACCCTGAGAGGGCACTCCACCCTTTTCCGGCTGAGGACCATGGTCTCGGATTTGGAGGTGCTGATTCTCATCCCAGCCGCTTCACACTCGGCTGCGAACCGATCCAGAGAGAGCTGAAGATCACGGCCTGATGAAGCAAACAGGACAACATCATCTGCAAAAAGCAGTGACCCAATCCTGAGCCCACCAAACCGGACCCCCTCAACGCCCTGGCTGCGCCTAGAAATTCTGTCCATAAAAGTTATGAACAGAATCGGTGACAAAGGGCAGCCCTGGTGGAGTCCAACTCTCACTGGAAACGGGTTCGACTTACTGCCGGCAATGCGGACCAGGCTCTGGCAACGATCGTACAGGGACTGAACAGCCCTTATCAGGGGGTCCGGTACCCCATACTCCCAGAGTACCCCCCACAGGATTCCCCGAGGGACACGGTCGAATGCCTTTTCCAAGTCCACAAAACACATGTAGACTGGTTGGGCAAACTCCCATGCACCCTCCAGGACCCTGCTAAGGGTATAGAGCTGGTCCACTGTTCCGCGACCAGGACGAAAACCACACTGTTCCTCTTGAATCCGAGGCTCGACTATCCGACGGACCCTCCTCTCCAGGACCCCTGAATAGACTTTTCCAGGGAGGCTGAGGAGTGTGATCCCTCTGTAGTTGGAACACACCCTCCGATCCCCCTTCTTAAAGAGGGGGACCACCACCCCGGTCTGCGAATCCAGAGGCACTGTCCCTGATGTCCATGCGATGTTGCAGAGACGTGTCAACCAAGACAGTCCTACAACATCCAGAGCCTTGAGGAACTCCGGGCGTATCTCATCCACCCCCGGGGCCCTGCCACCAAGGAGTTTTTTGACCACCTCGGTGACCTCAGTCCCAGAGATGGGGGAGCCCACCTCTGAGTCCCCAGGCTCTGCTTCCTCATTGGAAGGCATGTTAGTGGGATTGAGGAGGTCTTCGAAGTACTCCCCCCACCGACCTACAACGTCCCGAGTCGAGGTCAGCAGCGCACCATCCCCACCATATACAGTGTTGACACTGCACTGCTTCCCCTTCCTGAGACGCCGGATGGTGGACCAGAATCTCCTCGAAGCCGTCCGAAAGTCGTTCTCCATGGCCTCCCCAAACTCCACCCACGCCCGAGTTTTTGCCTCAGCAACCACCAAAGCCGCATTCCGCTTGGCCTGCCGGTACCTATCAGCTGCCTCCAGGGTCCCACAAGACAAAAGGGACCGGTAGGACTCCTTCTTCAGCTTGACGGCATCCTTCACCACCGGTGTCCACCAACGGGTTCGGGGATTGCCGCCACAACAGGCACCGACCACCTTACGGCCACAGCTCCGGTCAGCTGCCTCAACAATAGAGGCACGGAACATGGCCCATTCGGACTCAATGTCCCCCACCTCCCTCGGGATGTGGCCGAAGTTCTGCCGGAGGTGGGAGTTGAAGCTACTTCTGACAGGGGGCTCTGCCAGACGTTCCCAGCAGACCCTCACAACACGTTTGGGCCTACCACGCCTGACCGGCATCCTCCCCCACCATCGAAGCCAACTCACCACCAGGTGGTGATCAGTTGACAGCTCCGCCCCTCTCTTCACCCGAGTGTCCAAGACATGTGGCCGCAAGTCCGACGACACGACCACAAAGTCGATCATCGAACTGAGGCCTAGGGTGTCCTGGTGCCAAGTGCACATATGAACACCCCTATGCTTGAACATGGTGTTCGTTATGGACAATCCGTGACGAGCACAGAAGTCCAATAACAAAACACCGCTCGGGTTCAGATCGGGGGGGCCATTCCTCCCAATCACGCCCTTCCAGGTCTCACTGTCATTGCCCACGTGAGCATTGAAGTCTCCCAGCAGAACGAGGGAGTCCCCAGAAGGTATGCCCTCTAGCACCCCCTCCAGGGACTCCAAAAAGGGTGGGTACTCCGAACTGCTGTTCGGTGCATACGCACAAACAACAGTTAGGACCCGTCCCCCCCACCTGAAGGCGAAGGGAGGCTACCCTCTCGTTCACCGGGGTAAACCCCAATGTACAGGCTCCAAGTCGGGGGGCAATAAGTATACCCACACCCGCTCGGCGCCTCTCACCGGGGGCAACTCCAGAGTGGTACAGAGTCCAGCCCCTGTCAAGGAGATTGGTTCCAGAGTCCAAGCTGTGCGTCGAGGTGAGTCCGACTATATCTAGCCGGAACCTCTCAACTTCGCGCACTAGCTCAGGCTCCTTCCCCTTCAGAGAGGTGACATTCCACGTCCCAAGAGCCAGCTTCTGTAGCCGAGGATCGGACCGCCAAGGTCCCCGCCTTCGGCCACCACCCAACTCACACTGCACCTGACCTCCTTGGCCCCTCTCATAGGTGGTGAGCCCATGGGAAGGGGGACCCACGTTGCCTCTTCGGGCTGTGCCCGGCCGAGCCCCATGGGTGCAGGCCCGGCCACCAGGCGCTCACCATCGAGCCCCACCTCCAGGCCTGGCTCCAGAGTGGGGCCCCAGTGACCCGCGTCCGGGGAAAGGGAAAACGCCGTCCAAAATTGTTTTCCATCATAGGAGGTTTGTTTAACCGCTCTTTGTCTCATCCCTCACCTAGGACCAGTTTGCCTTGGGTGGCCCTACCAGGGGCATAAAGCCCCGGACAACAGAGCTCCTAGGATCATTGGGACACGCAAACCCCTCCACCACGATAAGGTGGCGGTTAAAGCATGCAGAACATGTTAAAGGACAGAAAATATCAATGAACATTAAATGAGAAAAGTGACAATGCCTGTACAAGGGTGCAGGACATTATTTCTCTTCCTAATTTCTGAGGTACCAAAAATGTTTGGGCAAAAAGTTTGGAAACAAACGAACAGGCCTGCAAAGGGTGAATGGGTGGCAGGTTGGTTAATAAAAGGAAGTTAATGGTTAATATGAACATTAAACTGCAAATAAAAACTATGGTAGGTCCTTTTTATTTAAATTTAGTAGTCATAGCAAACTCTTCACTGATCACATGCAGACACTGTACAGTACTGATGTGATAGGCCTCATAACATGATCTGTCAAGTACAGTATAAGGTTATTTTGAAGGCACAAAGCATAAATGTGGGAGCTCAATGAGATTGTTCTCAGTATTCGGCCTTAATGTTACAACAAACACACAAAATGGCTCCAAAATGTCTAGAGATGATTGACTAGACTTGTTCCAAAACTGCAGAACATTAACTATAAGAACTGGTTGAAGGAATTTATGCAGGCAGAGCTTAATTTTTGAGTGGATACCAGCTGTTTCTTTAAAACAGCACATGTAGAAGATGGTAAAAGGTACATTTTGAACAAATGTTTAAATGATTTATTTAACATGAACCAAAAAAAACATAAAGCACTTAACAGAGTAGTATGACAATAACTGGTATTTCATGTGGCACAGTTCGCTTCCCGGGTGGAGTTTGCATGTTCTCCCCATGTCTGCGTGGGTTTCCTCTGGGTACACCGGTTTCCTCCCACAGTCCAAAGACATGCAGGTTAGGTGCATTGGCGATCCTAAAAGTTGTCCCTAGCGTGTGCTTGGTGTGTGTGTGTGTCCTGCAGTGGGGTGGCACCCTGCCCGGAGTTTGTTCCTGCCTTGTGCTGGCTGGAATTGGCTCCAGCAGACCCCCATGACCCTGTCATGACTCTAAATCGGCCCGGACTGGTGTCCCATCAACAGTCAACTCTCACCTTACTTCCAATCCTATTAGTATAGACTTAGCCTTCCTGGGTTTCCTCTACACAAAAAATAGCACCTAAAAAAGAATGGAAGGGTAAGTGCAAGAAAATACTGTACATAGAAGACACTTGTTTGTTACTGTCTGTAACATTTTCAAGGAAACTTTAATGTAAGGGAATAATGCTTAGTGCAGCTAGCCATCTGCATCTCTGTAACAAATAACTGATAACTTACATGAAGGATTTCTAAATGAATGTTTTACTTTCATAACATACAGTATACTTTGGGGAAACTACTGTGAAGTAGTCGAAATTTTGTAAACTTTTAACAGATTTCCACGTTTTAGACAACTCTGGACTCAATCTGACTATTTTTGCAGTGTCTTTGTCTGTATGACACTAAGCAAGTGTGTAGACAAATTTCTCAGTCCGAATTAAACTTGGCATTGTTATTAGAACTGTAAAACACTAGAAGCTTATTTTGAGCAAGTTTGCTCCTGTAGATTTTGCTCTCCAGAGTTGATGATTTTGCAATTGTGGTTCTCACTTGCCCTGCACTATTTTGTTACTAAGATCACAGCTTTTGCAAGCATATACATTAAGATTTGTTTTATCAACACACTCCTGTGCTGGATGGATTATTTTCTTAGAATTAAAGTGTACAATGTTAAATAAAAACACCAAATTGTACAAGTTTGAAATGACGAAAATGCTAGGAGTTTTATTACAAAAGTCATCTTAAAAGTGTGAAAAGACCAAAGATGCTGCAACAATTACTGAGATCTAAATTTGCATCCAGTGACATATGCCTTCAATCAGGCCCCAAATCGGCTTGCTTTTCAAGACAACACTAATATATATAAACTCTCATCTAATTTGTACCTCACTTTTCTTTTCAGAAAATACCTGTACTATATCGCCTGTGACCCAAAGTAAAATAATTTTGATGTGAACAGTTTTAAATGGATATTTGTATTAGCATTTGAAGAAAAGGAAAGAAAAAGAACACGTATCCACCATTAGGGTCCTTGTGAGCAAAACATTTCAGAAATGAACATGGAGTGCTCATGTCACCATGTTCAAGATATCCTTCAAACACTAATCTTCCTCTCCCATTACCTTTGCCTAAAAGTTAATGCTTACTGCTTCTGCACTCCTTGACCTGCTCTAAGAATTACCTGAAGATGACAGAATCTCAAGTTCAATGCATCACACAAATGATAACATGCACCCTGAAGCCCAGAGAAAACTGCTCAGGTGTAAGCCCCCAGAACAGGCGTTTTGTCAAACGGCGGGTCGTCATAGATAGGTCTGGCAGAATATTTGGTAAATTAGAAGAGAATGACAAGGTCTCTCTACATAAAATCCATTTCTTTTCATCCCATTGATGCTCGGTAAATGTAAATAAATAAAGGCAGGATATCTGTCAACCCATTCTATCAATTTGTGGCAGCATTTGTCAGTTTCTCATTGATTTCCTTTGCAGTTCTATGGCAGCTTCATAAAGTCAGTACTGAGTACTTGTGGTAAATTACTTCATACTAAAGTAAATCAATGTGATGCACAACTAAAATCTGCACATGACCTTGTTTGTTCATTGGGCTCTTCTGTCTAAATTTGTTTTGTCAGTGCCCAAGAGCAACATTCTTGACATTTACTGATTGCTGAAATAAGTGTAAAATGGATTGCAGAAGGGTGGCAGGAGCTTTCTTTCCTCTGTCTTATTTTCTTTTCTCTCACTTCCCATCGAAGTCATTTGGCTAAGCACAATCACACATTTTGATTAAGATGAGGAGGGCTGGAAATTCGTGGAACATTACATGGAATTATACATAAAACAGAAAGAAACGCTCACCACAGCAATTTTCAGCTAAGTGTACAAGAATGACACTTGAACTGATTCACTTGTTATACCCCAGGTGCAAAGCACCAACTCGTTTTACTCAAAATTTGGACACTGCAGGGAGCAAAAATATTATGTGCAGTGCTACCTAGAGAATGTACTATTTGAAATCTGGCAGTGTACTGAAGCCTAAGTGCTTGGAAGTAAGTGACAGGACAGGGGAGGATATGCTAAGACCACATTCAGGGAAACCCAGCCCAGCTTTAGGTATGTGTGATAGACTGCTATGGGGCTCACCACATCACCCTGTACATACAGAATGGTAATGGAATCTATACAGGAAGAAAGTCTTCATCAGTAAATCCATTTTAAAAGCTGTCTAATCAAATGCATGTTTTGGTGGGGAGCAAAATCATTTTGGCACATCAATCACAAGGCATGAACCAACACATACATTGGGGTTACTCAGATGTTACATACTGCTTATATTATGTGTGTATAAAGTACTGTAAAATGTACAGTATATAATATTTATGTATACCAGATTAACTTTCCAAACCTGTCTACTGTGCCTTGCAGGGTTAGCACAGTGTGCAAGGCAAGAGGTTAATTTGGAAGGAGCACCAGTCCATCACAGGACACGGCCATTTACATACACAAACTTCTTCTCACATTGTGCCAGTTAAACAATCCTGCCTGTCCCTAGAATGTTAGTGAAAAGTTTGAGTACTTGTGGGGAATAAAAAAGAAAACAAAAAAAAGAAAAAACCAAATATGGGGATAAGCAAAGCACCTGTGAATCTGTAAGGGACCAGCATTAACTACTGGACACCACACCTCAACTCTTTAATGCTAAATCCCCTTCAGAAATGAAAATTATATAATTCCCCTGTGTTTATGGCTACCTTTCCTTTTCATCATATGAACAATTTCATCCAATTTCTGTATATTGCATACCTGGTCATGAAGTGCATTAGCTTTTCAAAGACGACACTAGTCATGAAAACTGTTAGTTAATAAGAAACCACAAAAACAGCTTTTTAATGAGAAAAACAGCCAGAAATAGTTAGCAATGAACAAAAGAGAAGAAAGGATCAAAGATAAGCTTGAAATAATTGTCCACTTGTTTTCAGAAAAGCACTACATATCCAAATGAACATTATTACAGCAGCTATTCAGATGCACTATAACAAAAGTGGAGGAACAAGCTGAAAACATATTACACAATGAAACTTTACAGGCTCTATAGAATTCAATAAAAGAAGCTTACTTTGGGGAAACCAATGGGAACATAATGGAAGCTAAACCGTAACCCTACAGTTTTAAATGGCCAACATCATCTCTGGAGGCATACAAAATATATAGTTGGTGTGCTATTTTCCATATTGTGCTTAAATTAATAAACAATTATGGAGACAGACCATAGGAAGGTTACTTCAGCATATTGTAATGCCAGCAGAATGTATTTGAATAACTAATGGATATACTCTGTTACATTTCTTCTGTCATTTCATATAAATAAATATTCAGTGAAAAGTTTTATTTGTATAACTGGTGCACTGGCAACTAAGTGACCTGCTTAAGTTCGCAGTCTAAACCAGTGAAGGGGATTGCAGCGTCAATGTAACAGCTTACGGTCCCACGCCTTAACCACTAGGCCATATCGCTCACTACTTCCTATAACCCAGAAATAAAGGAGCACATTTGAAAATAGATGGATTGACTGGCTACCAAATTACTGACCAAGTGCTTTCCTTTTAAAATGCTAAATGCTATCTACTTTGAAGGCTACATGTCCCCCTGTTTTTTTTCATTGGTATATTTATGCTGCTTATTGAGCACTTTATTGTATGCAAAGACTTACTGTTCTAAATGTAAAGAGTACTGATTATTCATGTCTCAGTATCAACTTCTAAATACTTCTCATCATTGGACTCTGCATTTAATCATTAGTATTATATATTTGGCTCATACCTTTGACCTACAAGCTCGGAATGTAGAATAATGTTCTACATATATTTTTATGTTCTCCATAAATTACACAGAGGAGGGCACAATGCAAGCTGCTATCTATTAAGAACAACGAACATCACCCACTATACACCACCATAATTAAGCAGTTTGTTTAGTGGTAGGCTGCTATCACAGATACAAGAGATCATTTGACCCCAGTGCCATTAGACTGTTCAACTCTTCACAACAGCGGTGCATGGATGAGCTCTGAACCTGATACTCCTAAGCTACAGCATATTACATGTATTAGCAATGCACTACATACATCTGATATCTCACTACTTGGTTACTATTGTTTAACCCAGGGGTTGGCAAAGTCTGTCCTGGAGGGCCGCAGTGATTACAGCTTTTTGTTTCAACCCAGTTGCTTAATTACAAAAACAATCCTTGCCAATAATTTCATTTCATGGCTTATTAGTGCTTTAACTTTTCCATGTCAGGTCATTCTCATATCCTGGATTTTTTTTTCCTTTCTAAGGATATCATCCAAATGATTTTAAGTCTAAAACAGATGAGTAATTCTCAGTCCTTCACCTTTTCCTCTTCACTTTCCTTCCAAGTATTTAATTAAACCAAATAGTGCACAATAAATACACACAGGTGCAAATGGAAACAAACAAAATGGAGAACTGGTGGTGTCTTTGGTTATTTGCATCTTATTACTAACTAGCTGTACCCCGTGGCTGCATCCACATAGTAATGAAACAGGACAAACTTTAAAAATCAATAGATGTTGGCACTATATCTGATTGCGTTCACCTCTGACGGGAGAGCGTTCCCCGCATGGGGAGAAAAGCATATGGTGGTGATATCTCTGGCAATCAGCAGCTACCCTCTAAAACACATGGAGCTCTGATCTCTCTCTTAAAAATGTCAAACGTCACTCCTTAACAATCTGTAAATGATAATGCCTGTTGAACAAACAGGTATCGCTAGTTAAGCGGAGGCAAGGTGCACTCCAACACGTGGCGAGACGTAGACCAACTCGAACAGAGGCTGGCAAGGGAATGAGGAAGGCCCTGCCCTCCACTCTCGGCCCACAGCCACTCTCTTGGATTTGCATAAATACAGTGGTACCACAAGCAAACTATGGTACTTAGTGCGATGACAGAAGTTGCAAAATCAACTGGAAAGTTCAAGCAAATTATAGAAAACAATCAGATCTAAATCCTTTAAGTAGTTTTCTCGTGAAAAACGGACAGACACACAGACAGAACATGCTTGGACAACAAAATTTTAAAACCATTTCTTAGTGAGCACCTATGGGCCAAGGGAAACCTACATTCCAAATGTCAAGTCTCAAGTCCTCATGGTTCGGGAGATTTCGCAATGAGGGAGTCAGTGGTATTTGGCTTTTATATATATATATATATATATATATATATATATATATATATATATATATATATATATATATATATATATATATTAAGCAACTGGGTTGGAACCAAAACCTGCAGCCACTGCGTCCCTCCAGGAACAACTTTGCCCACCCCTTGTTTTAACCCTTTTTTGTTCATTATTACCTTATCAACATAAGCCATGTCACTTTATGTTACTTTGACATTAAGTCACTTTAGTATCTGTCACTTTGGTAGCGGTATTACTTGCATAATTCTCACTTCACTGGCATTACTGTATATACCATCTAGTGCACTGTGATTACATTATCTGTACAGCATTTGTTACTTGTGTAGTAAGTGTACTTAAATGTTTGTATTTAACTTGGTATAATATTAATTCTTAATTGGCTACTGGTACTTTAATTTCAGATCAATAAAGTATCCATCAATCTAACTCTATATTTCATATATGGAGGAGGTATTGTTATTATAAAAAAACTAACTTTTTGATTTGATTTTCAGCAACAAAATAAAAGCTGTCAAGATTCCATAATGAATGGAAAGATGGACATAACATATCTAAGCAGTGCAAATTTTTGCTAGAAAAGGAAGATGTTTTTCATTACACAAATAATAAGGTATGGTCCGATTCCTGGGACGTTTCATGAGTTTCATAATCCACCTCTGTTTTATACTAAGTGCTAAACCTCAGTGAAAGACACCTTTAGCAGATGATGTCTCCACTGTCACCTTCCTATAAACTGATAATGGTTAAATGGATTCTCCAATGGCTTGCAATCGTTTACTAAACAATAACAGTTACACGAAAGAACTCTGGAGAAAGACTAATATTGCTAGTCATTTTTAAAAAACTAAAGAATTATTACAAATACTGACTACACTATAGACAAAGAGAGGAAAATGTAAAAAAAACAGTGTGGAAATGAGGTCTAGTGTCCAGACTTACTGTTAAATCTTCAGAGATAAGAACACTGTCTGTTAGATTTTTGTTATTGTAACTTTTCCTTATTTCACTTTTCTGAGACTTCAAGAGGAAACAGAAGTAATTAAGTTAATTCTGTCTGAACAATTATGAAGAATGTTATTCACTCACAAGTGGGCTGCATTATCCGAAAAGTATACAGCAGGGAAAATGTAAAAAGCCTTTGAAACAGAAGGTGGCAAATCAGCCGTTTTAAGCTTAACTCCAGAAAAAAAAAAGAGAGAGTGTTATTCTACTCATGTAAAAGACGCTGATTGTTAAAAACCTACACAGAATCTCGGGTTATTTCTTGTGTTTCATTTTAACCCTTTGCTCACCACAGTTTGTTTTTTATATCTTAGCCTCAGCAAATATGTCTTAAACCATTTCATCATTTTTTGGCTTTATATTCGGTTGCTCCAAAAAGTTACTAAAAGCATTCAGTGGTACATGGGGACAAGTATTGCATTTGCTTTACTCAGGTAATCTGGACATTTGCACCAAAACTAAGTCAAATTGGTCATGGATGCAAGTTAGATAATGCTACAACTACATGACATGTCTTCAGACTGTGGGAGGAAGCACATGTTGCTCTACGAAATTTCCTTGAGCACAGGTAAAAACCCAGAATCAAACTACAGTAGGGCATTCAAGGGCCAGTGTTGGCACATTCGGCACACAATGCGACACAGGGGGCTACTCTGTACTGACCGTTAAAGCCGTATACACTTTCTATTCTGCTTATTGTGCTCTGTGTTTGGGGGCTGGAACCCATCCCAGGTGCACTAGCAGCAAGCAGCAATGGAAGGTTTCCAGTCCCTCTTACAACACGGACTCAAACTGGGATATTTTT
This sequence comes from Erpetoichthys calabaricus, assembly GCF_900747795.2. Taxonomy (NCBI): domain Eukaryota; kingdom Metazoa; phylum Chordata; class Cladistia; order Polypteriformes; family Polypteridae; genus Erpetoichthys; species Erpetoichthys calabaricus. The sequence continues at coordinate 99,455,450 of NC_041397.2, read as the reverse complement.
TGAAGTGCCAATTAATCTGTATGTTATTGAGAAAGCATCTAATATCATGGCTTTGATGTTATTAATCAGTCTCTCTCCCAAGGTGCTTTGGTGAGCTTTCTGAAATCTTGCTTTAAGACTCACCCTTTGTCTGATTGTAAATGTATTCTTATTCCATTTTTCTAAAACAGCTCTACCACTCCTAATACTACCACCCTGTCATCTCAGACTGTTCATCTGCTGGTCCGTGCCATTACGCTGTTTTCTCCTTATGTACTCTTTAATCGTGCAGTTACAATGTGTAAAAGAGTTGCCGTGTTTACCGTTTTTCCAGGAGGCCCACAGCCTCAATGCCTGTGATAGACTCACCAGCAGAGCCTCAGCAACATCAGCACCAGTGGTACGGTTCTGCTAAAACGGAGTCAAAACGTACTCAGACTTATATACCTCAAATTATATGGTTTGGTTATTTAGGTTTTTTTAATTATTATTTCTGCTGAGGCAATACTAATGTGTCATGCAAGTAAAGCTCATTTTAACTGAATTAAATGACACTATAAAAAATCAAGACTGACTGATCTATTTTGGCACTGATGTATCTTGACAGTAGACAGGACCTGGTTTAGGCACCACCACAAGCACTTCAAATCACCCTAAACTTGAGGTATTGAAGGAAGCGCCATGAAGGACCGTGATATTATCTACGAGTAGACCACACCATGAGGAGCTCTGGGAATGAGCTGACTACCTTGTCAGTTAGTACTCGTATTTGCTGGAGGAGCCTAACACTCCACAAAGCACATGAGTAATCTAAGCACTTTTCTTTAAACAGAGTTTTTGAGTGAGTATGCAAGTTTTAATAATATTGCTTTTATTTTTGCACCCTTACAAGGCACTTTACAGCTAAAGGCAAAATAAATAAATAAAGTAAATACAGAAATATGTTTATTTCATTATCAGGCACTACATGTAAGACTTTATTGTGCTCAACTCAGCAAGATAATCACCTGCCAACAAACAAAACACATTATATATGAATTTGTGTCTTGTTTTTGAAAGCGACACAAGACTAAGGTTTAAAGCATTAGCTGCTTGTCTACAGTGTTGCTCCTAATGAATTGCCCTGTTGCTCTGCAGCTCTCTGATTACAGTATAACAGCTTTCATTAGTCACTGCAAATAAGGTTTGGAGCCATCTGATTTACATTCTCAGCGCAAATAATTGGCATTTCATGTAACAATCATTCCGTGCAGTTTCAAAACCTGATACGTGGACAAATTAAAACTCCCTTTATTAGGTATGCAGGGCTGGGGAGTGCAGCCATGGACATTACTATTTCACCCTTATTTCCATTACGACATAATGCAATTCATCTGTAGTATTGCTTTCTGTAAAACAGCTGGGGAAATCAAGACTCTTTTGTAATTAGACCTTGTGCGCTGCAGCAAAGTGAAGTTTCCCTTGTGAGAGAACTGTCGCTAAAGGGGAGACATTTATATTCAAAACATATAATGGCTCAAAACTTCAAAAATAACTGCCAAACAACACTACCTCCTATTCAAATAAACACTAACAACAAGCAGATAGCCCCAGAATGTGTAATGCCTTGAGGGGGAAGAGAAAATAATATTAAAAAAAAAAAAAAAACACATTAGCAATTAATTTGCCTTAATAACTGCACCAGTATTCCCTCAATGTAAGAAGTGACGGGTTTTGAATTATCTCTGTCTCTGAAGTAGGGTCCCCTCTCTCCACAGCTCTGAGCCGTCAGCAGACAAAGTAACGGATTAGCTGTCTCCTAGTATACACACAATGGAATAACATGCTGGAGCTTTTTATGCACTTTCCTTGGCACAGAAACCTCATTTCTCACTTTCAGAAAGTGTTCCAAACTTTCTTAAGTGGGTGTTCAAGGTACAGCTCCTAAAGGTATCAAATAACTGTGCTTTCTGCTAGCACAGAGCTTTTAAAGAGGAAAGGCCTTGTGTGGCCTGGTCAGGTTAGCATGACCATATAAGATATCAAAAGTTTACAAGATAATCTTAGAATGTCTCTGGACCTTTGCTTGTGAATTAGGGACATGCTTCTCTAAGGTCATTTTCCAACTAGCTGTCAACATTCATAGTCTTAATTAACAATATTTCAACAAATATTGATTCTAAAATGCAATTTCTGTGTACTCACAATAAACTCTTGCTTTTGATGTCACTAAGTATGTATACAAAAATGCAATGAGTCCTTTTGTGTATTTATCATTCAAGCCAATGTTCTAACGGCAAGCTGCTTACATGTTGTAAACAATAAACTCCCCATGGCTAATTCCAACAAAATAGTCATTTCTTATATGTTAGATTAATTGGTGATGCTAAATTGACCTCAGGGTGAGTGTAGGTATGTACAGTATGTATGTGTGAGGCAATGGACTAGCATCCAACAACGTGCTTGTGTGAATGAATATGTGGCATCTGGCAAGACTGGTTTAGTGGTAAACAGCCTGGACTTTAAGCATGTACTACTACTCTACTCTATATAGATAAAATCCTAAGCCTAAAAGTACAACGATTTTGTGCAATGATTTTATGTCACTTTATTGTCACGCTTTAAATTGGGCTTATTTTAAAACCTTCATATATATGTTTGGTATCATTCTTTTCAGAATTTATTGAACTTTAATGTGATATTGTTCGATTTTCAGATTCTTATTCCATTTTTAAATTATAAACTAAAAAATACCAAGAACTCACATCCTGCAAGATGAGACTTTGTGCCAAAAGATTTAATCATTCCCGGGGCCGGAAATAAAAGATAAAGAGTAGGACAGCCGCTGTACAGGTTTTTAAATGTTCGAAGC